>NW_003298777.1:1040330-1108031 GCF_000151645.1 Tuber melanosporum
GATGTGAGAGAGTGCCAGCCCTACATTCCGATGTGCCGTCCAGTTATGGAAATGTAATGTAATGTATGGCTATGGTTCTAAAAGACACCATACTAAGCAGGTAGTGGCAGTATCAGGAATTCAACTTTGTCTCTTCTTTAACTTTCCTCCCTCTTTCTTTCATATTTTTCCACCGTGCTTCTTTACCGAAGGAAGTCCGGCCAGAGGATTCCCACAAAAGAGGGAGAAAAAAGGGTTTTTTTTTTCTTTTTTTTTTCTCGACTGCAGGTTTGTGTGGGAGATGGTCCTGAAGAAAGTGGCGCCATATGGTCTTATATGTGCTGCCCCTTCCTCCTCCTTATCCCCCACCCGCCAATACTAACTCAACCCACCTACTACAGTATTAACAACATGAAATCCATTAACTCTACGCTACAGGTGTGGAACGAGGGCGAGGATGAAGGGAGGGCAAGGATTTTTTCCCGTGATGGGCGGGGAGATTTAGAAAGAGAGTTGAGTGAGGCCAAACGGGTGAGATACACATTAAACAAGACATGCGATAACCTTCTTCTAAATCCGGCGCCGTCCAAATAGATTAATCGGAGGAAAGAAGTCCAAGGAGAGCGGGTAGAAATCTTATGGAAAGGCTTGGTGCAGCAACTAGAATTGGAATCGCAAATTCCGGACTCGAGACAAGCTCCCGGAAAGCCTTATGACAGTATATATTATAGGGATTTATTACAGATATGGGTATTTTTTATGATAATTATCATACTCTTTTCCTTCTTGTTGAAGGTGGTGGTGAGATATGGCGTTGAACGTGACTGGTGGTGTTGATGCTTGGAGTATGATGCCGGTATTCGAGTACAGTACTTTGTACCCGCACTATGATACCTAACAGCAAGGTGGAAAAAGCAGCACCATTAAATTTTGGTCAATAAGTCGGGGTCACTGCGATACTGCAATGCTTAGGGCTAGACTTGGAATCGAACTATGATACCGGTGCTTGAACCGCAGTGCGTGTTGGGATCAAGCAAGGTGCTCCGATCCTACCCTAGATCGCTGCATTACTTCCACCATGGTCCTTGATCGGTGAAGACAGCTTCCAGTTCTCTAGTTTATCCCTAAACCTACTCATTGCAGCCTACCCACCGGGTTTAAATTAACTTATGCTCTCTATCATAATATTATCATACTCGGACGGCTCTTCTGCTCCAAACCCACTGCATGATAACATACCGGGCAAGTATCATAGTTCTTTTTTTTTGTTACCTATATCCTTCTTATAAACCTGTGATACAGACAACCATAACCAAAAAATTTAAAAAAATACACTTCCTCTACAGTAGAATACCCGCTTTAAAACGCCGAATCATGCCATCTCACCACAAGCATTAAAAAAGGCCCTGGAATCCCACTCACCACACATGCATACATCCATCTATCCATCTATCTATCCATCTATCCATCTATCCATCCATCCATCCATCTGTCACACCAGAAAACTCTAGTAAAAAAATAAAAATAAAAGCCTCAACTGCCGACAAACTCCATGACAGCAACTCCCCCCCCCCAAAAAAAAAAAAAAAACACCAATAAAACGCCAAACTCACCTCGAATCACTCGTCTTTCTAACCCTAGAAGAAAGAAACGAAAATGAAAATAAAATAAAAAATATATATAAAAAGCCCATCCACCGATACGTATGATAAAGGGGGAAGGGGATAAGTTAGGGAGGTAGGGTGGATAGCTGGTCAACTCAGCCCCACATCCTACTCCCGGAAAGCGCATACTCCCTGCAAATTGACCTGTCGAAACAACTCGGTACGTGTATCATAACGAGCGCAGTGCCGGTGGTATTTCCCCATCATTACACGTTTCAAGCCTTGTACGAGTACAAGTACGAGTACGTTCGTTGGACAGTCCAGGACAGGAACTTGGTTCTATTAGGAAGGTGAGAGGATATTTCCGGAGCCCCATTCCAGGGGGCTGGGGTGGCAGCATGTACGAGTACTCGAGTATCAAAGAATCAGAGATTCGACCGTTTCTTTCCCTGCCGATTTATCTGTCTCTCACTCTTCTCCATTATCAAGAGGCGAGAAAAAGAAAGCGGATAAACAGGGAAACACCCGCGCAATCCCGTCCACGGCACGACCCGGCAATCCTCAGCAGCCGGTGAACCAGATCTGCACCACAAACACTCACACACACACCAACTGTTAGCCGAGTTTCCCTACCATTCCCCTTCACCAATACGATAACACCAACCCATTGGTCCACCAAACAAGCGGAACCGAACCCAGCCAACTCATTCACTTACCCAATAAGCGTCAACTCGGAAAAAAAAATCCTTCCCGCCATGTCTCTCCTCCCTAGACCTTGCTCACGAAGCCATGCTGCGAAAACATGTGCTCGGGGAATAATACTTTGGGAAGCACAGCAGGAACGCCAATATGCTAGATACGAGTATCCAGATGTGAACCGCACTGACCAGGAAAGGCACCGACTCGGCGGACCCGTATGTTGAGATGTAGGAGAGGATTGAAATGTTTAGGAGGACGAGCTGCAAGGAAGAGTTGAAGGGGGTGTTGGTGGGGGACATGGCGGTTATTCTTTTTTCTTCTGTTCCTCTTTTCTCGCTGGCTCGCTGTGAGGAGAGGTGAATCAGGGGAAAGGCTTGGTACGGTAGATTGTGGGACTAACTGTCTGCGGAAGAGGAACGAGGAGGAGAGGATTCTTCGCCAATTCTGCCTCTACCTCTGCTGGATTGAATTGGGTTGAAGGGGAGGAAGACATTTCCTTTTAACTCTGCACATCACGACATTCTTCTCCTCTCCTCTCCGCTCCTCCTCAAACCAACAATTTCAAAACCACCCTGACAACTGGAATCTCTGTCCGTCTGTATTTCGTCCGCCTACCTGTGCAGCATTTTCTGGATACACGTTTCCTCCTCCATCCCCTCATTTTTCATCTCCCCACTTCCTTCCCTCCCGTCACTGTTCCTCAAGCTTTGAAATATACTGGTAATGTTTATGATTGGTGTTTGACCCACTAATGCTTTCTTCTTTTATTTCGGGTGGTTACTATTTTCCGCTCGTAATTCTCTCTACTCGAGTAGGTCTAGCTTGACTGGCTGGTAAGTAAGCGTGGGCAGGGCAAATAAATAAATACCATTGATTGGACCTATAACAAGCAAGAATGCACGTCGCGAGTTACCGTGCCGTGCAGTTATAGAGCACAATTCACATTCTGCTTCCTGGTGGCGAGAAAGTGAGGGAGTCGAAACGTGGGCTTCCACGTCATGTCAGAAACATTGCGGGGAGGTTATCAGAGAGGAGAAGGGGGGTGGATTGGGGAGGTGCTTGTGTCGTTGATGATTCGGAACCGTCAATTGGGGGATTGAACTATTTGAGGGTTTTTTTTTTGTTGCTATGATAGTCGCGAGAATAGAAGTAATAATGTAATAGGCCTAAACTCATTAGTCAAGTATCCCACACAGTACTACCGGTACCGGTACCGCTGCTACAGTCTTGGTGGTAAGCAAGCGAGGAGCACACTACGGCATGTACAGTACAGTACAGTACTAGTACTCGAGTACGAGTACAGCAGCACGGGTAGGTACCTAACCTAATAGTACTCGTACAGTATGATACAAGGTCCGCTAATAATAATTATGACAATAATATTATTATTATGACAAAAAGGTTCCGGAAAACACACTCGCACACACATATTTCCCCTCACTTCAAACCTTTTTGCACTCGAGCAGTGAACCCACGTTGTGAGTCAGAAGAAATGCGGAAGGGGCATCATTGTGAAGGCACTTTTTATAACATTATAGTAAGGTATGATACGGGTTTGTTACTCTATGTGTCTGTGACCGGTTTAGCTTACCACACCATTGCATCTCACTTGGTTGTACTATATGGTAGTTGCTCTTCTTCTAACTCCAGACCCTGCGCCCTAGATCACCGGTTACAGAGGAGGGTTGTGAAAGGCACCTAGCCACCAAGCGTGGTATGCTATAATAGCGTGGAGGAGAAGTAGCTATTTGCTCATAAAAGATTTCCAAAAAGCCATCGAAAAGGCATTAAAGACACTACTCTATAGCCCCAGTCGTAAAATATCACTCGATGAGCCGATTTGATCGCTTGGTGGGTTGACAGGAGAGGGCTCTTAGTTTTTTGTTTTTTTTTTGTCACGGCTCAGCGACGGGTAAATATTATAGATGGTTTGAATGCGGTAGTGATACTTTTGACTTTTTCGCGGTGTGTTTTCTATGGGGGGGGGGGGGGGTCCCGGGAAATTTTGCAGCTTGGTAACGTATCCACCAATTTGTATCAAAATAAGTGCTTTCCCGTACGTGGCGGCCGGGCCGGGGGGGGAACCAACCCACCCCCAGCTTGGAGCCCACATGTACCCGTGCGGGGGAAGTGTGTTCCTTGCTTTTATCTCCCCCCACCCCCGCCAAAAAACTAACCCGCTTGGATAAAAAGAAATATCCCGCACGGGGAGTACCCCATCCCCTGAGAACAACAAAAATGCGAGTTGGGAGAAGGGGCACCCGGGAACACACACAAACAGGCCGAAGTGAAATAAAATGAGAAGAGGTGACCCCCAAAAATTCTATTGGGGTGGGGGGAACTTGGATGAAAAACCCCAAAAAGGAGTCCCCCGATCCCTTCTGCTATATTAGGATTGGAAAAGCGCTCCTTCCCGTTTGATAGAAAGCTTAAGTTGGTGCTATATGGGGGGCGATCTACTCTGATAAGTCCTGGTCGGTCACTTGGATGGTAGGTTTGATGTCTGTCTACCATGGAGTGGGTGTGATGTTCATGTTGGCCTGCCGAGTGGAATAACCTGGCGGTTAGCCACCACAGCAGGGAGGAGTGCAGGTTCTGCTGGAACCCTTCCGGAAGGGCTGAATACCATCTACACTCTCAATGCCGTTAAATGCTAAATGTCGAAAATCGGTGAGCTTATATTGGGGAAGGAAGGGTGTCGGCGGCCGAGTGATAAGTCAAGGAATTATATAATAACTTAGAATTATATAATAATATTATGAGAACACTATGGCAATCAGATTCTCTGTTCCCTGGTGTACCCCTCCCTGCTGTTCACTTCCTACACCCTGAATAGCTCGCCGCATGGGATATACAAGATATACGTATATAAATGTGAAAGCCGAGAGGAAGTGGTCGTCGCTGTTGGGCCGTTGTTCCAAAGTGTATACTGTTGACCTGTAGCCGATCCTCTGGTTTATGTGGAATTATTTCTTTAGAGTACCATCTTTTTCTTTTTCCTTCTCTCGCATATGCTAGAAACACTCGAGTACTCGTACTGTACACGTGCGGTAGTCCAACATTTTCAGCCAGATGTGGTCGTCTGTCACACCCAGTGGCTATCTCTGAGTAATATATTATGTAAGTGCTGGTTCCCGTTTGGGAATAGTGACCGAAAATGACGATATGTATCGCCACGAGCCTGTGTGCTTCCTCCCAACCACCTTTTACAAGTATGATATGACTTAAATTAACGAATGAATCAGCTTTGCCCCCCATTCAAAAGCTGATGGAAAGGGAAGTGACAAAAAATATTCTCTAGCCAGGGTAAAGGGTGATTACTTCAAACATAGCACTTTTTTTCTTTTTCTTTTTCTTTTTCTTTTTCTTTCTTTCTCGTCTCACTACTCAAGCATGCCCATACGAGTAGAATTCCATATCATTGGCGCCAAAAGGGGAAGCGATGGGCCTTAAGGCCCAATACAGTACTCGAGTACTCGCGGTTTCGGGGAAGATCTGGCCTGGCCAGCCAGTTTCGGATATTATTACAGCTTGGTAAGGCAAGGCACCCAAGCGCTGTGACGATCCGCAACAGACTGTAAGCTAAATTGTTTTGTGCCTTCCCCAAAAACCTGGTCTCGATGGAAGAAAGGGCGTAAAAGGGATCTATTTTCGCCGCTGTTATTGCTGAGGCTGTACAAAGAGTACCGTATCTGTGTATATATCACCTACGGTAGCGGTAAGTTAGGTCATACTTGTATAAGTGGCTTCATTATGCTTTTGGTGGCCTTTGCTGTGCCCTTTGCTTACGCTAACCGCTTCTGACTGACAGGAGTGTGGAGGCATGGGCATTGGTGTTGCTTGCAGACCCCTTTCGCATAGAGGTTACGATGTGCTGGTGCTCGCACTCAAGTATCATATTATAGCAAGCTGGGAGTCGATCGTAGGCTAACCGTGTCGTAATCGAGCACAGTAGAGAGAACGCCGCTGCACCGCACGAAGAGACATTGTTCTCTTCCTCACCAGAGAAAGCGATCCGGAAGCGGGAAGAAAGGCAATTGAAGCTTCTGGAATCTATTATAATAATATTATGATACCTGAAGTGCTCGGCTCCGATGGCTGAGGGAATTCAGTTGACTGGAGTTCTCTCCCTTTTCAATGGGTTGGACAAAGCTGGGGCCCAAGGCTATTTTTTGAAGCTGTCAGACTTTAACCCGAGCCCCTTTCCAATAGCGTCATCGGCGGGCTTATTTGTGACGCTCACCGCACCAGCGACAACGGCAGTAAGCCACGCGACGGAACCCAACGAATAGTATCAACACTGTCATAAACTCACCAGTAAGCAAGACCTCTCACAATTCGTACTAGCATGGCAGTCAGTTTGCCAAGAAAAGTACTGGTAGAAGGGAAGACGGAGGAAGGAAGCAGTCCTCGAGCATCTCGAGCCTCTACGATAGGACTAAGGCCACAAGAGTCATGGACTGAGGAGTTTGCTCTTGTAAACAGCAGGGATCATAATATTATGATCCAGATATTTTCATCTCATTTTCCTTCGGTGCTCCGCACCTTACATTTTTTACTATTACGAGTACTATCATACTTGTACCAGTATTGCTCCTGTGGTACCGTAATACCGGTATGATAATGGTAGCGGTCCTGCTCTTCTCCCCCTTTCACCTCTGCCGGCACTCTGCAAAGCAACCTGGCTTGCTCCTTAGATCTGTGGATCATAACTTGTAGTCGATGGTGATGGTGATGGCTATTATCCTTCACTGATTTCGCGAGAATCGGGATTGCAACTCGCAAACCGGTGTTTTCTTTTGGGGAACTGAAGCCAGAGTCTGTCGTACTCGTACTTGTACTGTACGAGTAGACACGCCCCGCGCCCTTTACCCATCTCGGCCTGTGATGTAAATCCCCCACCTCCGCCGCCACCAGACGAGTATCATAGTACGGCAGTCTAGTGGCACTCGTTTTTTTCACTCTCCTTCTTACAGGCATCCCTGGGCTCTGGATAAATGATGCAAAAAAAAAAAAAGAGGACAATCTGGGCTCTGTGTGATACATCCTCCCTTCCCTATTCACCTCTTTTCCCTATTCACCTCTTTTCTCCACGCTCAACCCAGAACCTCCTTCCTTCTCATCCCTCCTTAAGCGTGTGCTCTGCCCTCCTTTGTTTGCAGTCAGTCCCATTGAATTTAGACCCTTTTCCCGTTCTCCGCGATCCTTTAACAACCCCCCCCCCCCCACCCAAAGCCCCATTCCCCTGGGTCAAAACCCCCCCCTCTCTCATTTCTTATTCACTACCCGAATACGTGATTTTTTGTATTTCGTTGCCCGCTTGTTCTCTTACGCTCTCTCCTTTCCCCTTTATTTGCCTTCGTTTGCGTTTGGCGTTCGGGCGGGAAAAAAAATTCTTCCGCAAGCAAGCGACATTCGCTGCTTCTCGGACAATTGATTTGATCCGTTTTTCACTTGCAGCGTCATAACGCCGTCGCCGCTTCCAAGATCTCGGGCGAACACGTTGTTATTGCATTGGTAATAATAGTTACATCTCACTTTCTAAAGGAAAGTGTTTATAATCAAAATCACAGGGGAGGGAAGGAGAATAAAAACGGACGGGGAGAAGGATTCAGAGAGCAAAAGAAAGAAAATTCGAAAGGCGAGCTACCTAACGGGAGACCAAACTTTGACGAACCGATACAAACGCCACCCTTTTCTCCTTACACTAAGAAACACCCCCTTTCAAGGTTTATCACGCCCAGTGATCATGAGCTTTCGATACGCATTTGGAATTCTTTGACGCCTCTCTCCGACTGGTTCTCGATCTCGCTTGTCTGACGACCTTTCGTCATAGTCTGCTAGTTTCCCCTTAAAGCCTCCCCACCTCGCAATTTGGACCGGATTTCCATAACAGTAAAGTATAAACAACACAGCATTATTACTCAATAATACCTCTCAGCATGTCGGTAACGACCTCAAGACCGTCGCCACGGTCGTCTCTCGATTTTCCAGTTCACAGCCCGCATTCCCAAGTACGCTCACAGCATCCTCTTCCTGCCATACAAACATCTTATACCTCAACGGCCGCGCCACCTCCGTCAGCTGCGCCTACTTCAGGAACAAAACAGGGTCCGAAGCAGGGGAATCCTAACCCCCCAAGTCCCGCCGGCTATTTTGGGTTGGTTCTAGATCCTGCCGAGGGTCAGCACGCTAAAAACAATTGGTCGTCTTCTGGATCTTCTGTTCGTTCGACAGCTGCCAGGTCTCCGCGTCCGGTTCAATTCGACCACCTATCTACACCGTTCCAGATGCAATCAGAAGCAATCGTTCTTAGCCTTAAGCATCCGAACGGCCGCATTGCATCGGAGCCTGAGCATTTGTCGAGGGAAATCACCGAAGGGGAAAAGATTGGATTTCCACTGGGATCATATCCATCTCCAGAATTATTGCACCATATGCAGAGGGAACGTCTTGGAGCCATGATACCGGGATCAAGCTTTTTGAACGGTGCGAGAACCGCTTCTCTAACTGCGTTGGGCAGCGTTCGAGAAACATGTTCCCGTTCGGATGATAACCCCCCTCGGCTTTCCTTCCCCTCATCTCCATCGTCTCCAAATAAGGCGTCTCAGGATTCTATAGCACAAAGGATTAAGAGCCAAGCTCAGGGGCGATCTTCCACGTCACCGACCCCCCCAAAGGAAGGGGACCCAGTCCTGTTATCTACGTCGCATCTGGTGGAACTTTTGAACGCCAACACTTCGAACCTTCTATTACTCGATGTTCGAACCTATAATTTGTACGCCGAGTCTCGCATCGAGAGAGCTGTCAATCTATGTATTCCTACAACTCTTCTCAAAAGGCCCTCGTTCAATGTCACTAAGCTATCGGAAACGTTTGCAAAAGATGAGGATAAAGAAAAGTTTGCCACATGGAAGGATATGAAATACATTGTGGTGTATGATACCGATCTCAAGGATCTCAAGGACCCGTCGACAATGACATCCTTGCATACTCTCAACAAGTTTGTGCGGGAGGGGTGGAAGGGGCAGGCATACGTTCTTAAAGGTAAATTGCCTTCCCACAATTCATCTGAGTTTGTGTCACCGCTGATTATGATACCCAGGCGGCTTCAACGAGTTTTTCTCAAAATACCCAGAAAAGGTGGACGAAAATCGTCTTGCCCAGACATTATCCCCTACGAATTTATCCTTGCCAAGTCAGCTGCCGGCTCCTGGAAAGCGGGCTCCCGGGGCTCTTTACTGTCCCATGCCTACTTCTCAAAAGTCCGTGGTCAATCCATTTTTCTCGAATATCAGGCAAAACATGGACTTGATCGGAGGTGTTGGAGAGGTTCCTGTTACTCTACCTCAAAATATTGGATCCGAAGGGATCGCCACATTGCCCACCTGGCTCAAGAAAGTTGTCTGTGAGGAAGGCGGCTCTAAAATTGTGGCAGACCGGTTCCTTCGCTTGGAGGAGGCGGAGAGAGAAAGAATGCAGGAGGCTTTGAATATCTCAGTGGTCTATGACTCCCCTACATCGACCGCTGTGAAGCCACACACCTTGGCCGGGGTTGAAAAAGGAACTAAGAATAGGTATAATAATATTTGGCCATACGACCATGCTAGAGTTAGGCTACTCGATTATCCCCAGGATGAGTGCGACTATGTAAATGCTAGTCATGTATCAGCCCAATATGCACCGAAAAGGTATATCGCTTCTCAGGCCCCGCTACCGACGACCTTTAGGGTAAGTTTCATTCAGCGATTTTATTATCCTACTTGTGGTGCTGACTTGCGTTCAGGATTTCTGGAGTATGGTTTGGGAACAGGATGTACGAGTGATTGTTATGTTGACGGCCGAGGAGGAAGGTGGCCAAGTCAAAAGTCATAAATATTGGGAACCAAAAAATTATGGTCCATTAAAGCTCACATCCCTATCGGAACGTCGTGTCTCACTTGATCCATCGTTTTTAAAAACAAGCCCAAAGAGGCGATCTGTTGGAACGGCCTTGAACGGACCTGCTTCACCTGACCTTAACGTGCCATTTATTCTGGTTCGCAAGTTTACACTTGAACACGTCGAACATCCCTTTTCTCCCATGCGCGAGATCACTCAGCTTCAGTATTCATCGTGGCCAGACTTTGGGGCACCTGCCCATCCTGCTCACATTCTTGGACTTATTGAACACACCGATGCTGTTGTCAGGTCCTCGCAGCCGACGACCAACTCCCCCTTCTCCGCAGAATCTGCTGCAGCTGCTCAACGTAGGCCTATCCTTGTGCATTGCAGTGCCGGTTGTGGCCGCACAGGAACATTCTGTGCGGTAGATTCAGTGCTTAGTCTATTGCGGCGTCAACGCTTGCAAAAGAAGAGAAATAAGGAAGAGAGTTCTTCTGGGGGTTCCGATGGGGAGGGGCAGGTTGGGATGAGGAAACTAGAGCTTAACGATGAGGGCGACAATGCTTGGCTGGATCGCGACGACGAGGACTTGATCTGCAAGGTCGTTGGTGACTTCCGTGACCAAAGGCTATCAATGGTGCAGAGCTTGAGACAGTTTGTACTGTGCTACGAGACTGTCCTGGAGTGGTTCGCAAGGCAGAGCCCCCTGGATTCTGGGAAACGGAAGGCGTAGGTTTTTCTCTTGGGCTGGTTTGTTTGTGTTTTGGTGTACATTGGCGGGTTTGCATTGCAAAAAATTGGGCATTTTTCGTTGAGACGATTGGTTCTTTTTACACAGTTGCGGAGGAGGATGTATAATCCTCGTCTTCGGTTTTCCGTTTACGAATACAGTTCTTTTTCTTTTTGGCGACGGCGTTGTTTAATACAAGTTTCTTTATGCTTCCTATACCATCTCCCTTGTAGTGGGAATTCTGACCTGGTGGCATCCCTGGGTTCTCGCATCTTGTGTTCATGGTTTCCGCTATTGTTTTCTATTATATACCTTCCTCTTTACGTACCCATGGATCGAAAAAAGTTGCTCATGCTACTCCTGATTCTTGAAGGATGTGAATTCCGGCGAGAACATACTATTATGCCTATTGACTGTCTGATATTTTTTTTGCTCGTATCTCGATACCACTTTTGTGTCATGACAACTTCAAGTCATCCAATATCATGCATTTTCCCTTGTATTTGCCTGTTGGATAATTGCGGCTTCGTAGTGTCTTCCAGGAGGAGTACTGATATTTTTTCTGATACGCGGTAGAACCATCCCGAGGGAAACGAGGGTGAATGCCCTGTTGTTGTGGTAGTGGGCGAGAGGTGGGAGGTAGAATTTTTACATTTTTCTTTTTGATTTCCACTTTCATTTTCACCTTTCCTTTCTAGGGGTGGATTGATAGTTGGACAACCTGTTCCGGTCTACCGGCACTAGAGCAGAAAGTGCATATTTGTTGTGGAGAAATAACCTCCTACATACACACAGCGCACCAAGATCAAGCCACTTAACACCTCCTTGCGATCGCTGCTGTGCTCTCCCGTGGTGTCAGTGCGTCCTTGCAGGACCCTCGGGATATATTGCATGATGCTTAACGCCGTTACAGATAGTGTACCGGTAACTCTACGAACGTCACGATTGGTCACTCGCCGAGTCATGATATTCTATTAATTCGGGGGTGCAAGGAAGATCCCTAGGGTTTTGGCGAGTGACGCTTTAAAATATTAAGGAATAGGCAACACGAAATTCCCCCCTCCTCTAAAAAGACAAAAAGGAGGTATGGGGAGGTTGCTACTTCATGGATTACCGTGAGCACTATTACGATGGGCTGTGGGGACACCCCCTTCTCGGTCTCCATCTGTTGGTGTTTAGTGCTCTCCATCAAAATTTAATAATGTATTTTGGCATCTCTCTAAGAGGCATTTCCCACTTGCACCGTACATGCACTTGTATTCTGGGACATTTTAGTCGTTGTTCTTGATCTCGCTCTAATGCCTGGCTACCGGTAGTAAGTATGATGGCGTTGGAGGCGGGGTTATGAGCGTTTTTTTCCGATGGAATCAATCTTCCTTTTCGATAGGAGCAACATGAAGTCGTGACGCCTCTGGAAGGGAGTGAACAAATCTCTTGATTTCAGGCCAATCGGGGGGGAGCTGTTTAGTCTCGTCGGATTTTGGTCTAAAGTTAAACATGCTGTTATTGTGCGAGGAGCAGATCCATGGGTAACCGCGCCAAATAGAGGGCAAATTTTGCCAAGGCTTTTTTTCACGAACATTCAACGCCAAGGATTAGGCTTCCCTCAACGCGTCTCCCAGCACAAATTCCAAACCCAACATCTCAAGAGACGTGATAGCACAACGATACTTATTGACAACAACGGGGTGAGAACGAAGGAAGGAGGAAAACACCAGACTTGCTTAAATGTCCGCCCGCAGGAAACGAATTGCTGCTGTGGGCGCTATGGCTCCGCCACCTGTGCCCATCGCTGACTACGCCTCCATTGCCGGGAGCTCGCAACAACAGCCCCCATCCTCCATCGCCGTCATCTTCCAAAACCTCCCAAAGACTGGAAATGGCTCGCCCGGGCCTGACTTTCTTCAGCAGCTATTTGCGGAAGTGATTTCTCACGAAGTCACCGACCCAACTGGGAGCTCGTCCCTGGAAGATACACTCTTGGTCAATTACAAAGTTATCACGGCGGTCGTGGACGCCGGTGTCAGCGTCCTGCTGCGGGAAGATCCCTTTGCCCCCACCCAAAACCTGACCGAGCAAGCGAGTAATAGTCTTCTGGTCCTACGTTTGACCATCAAGGAGACTCCCCTGGTGCTGTTTAGACCGCCGCCCGAGTCTACCGCTGAGTCGGAACAGCCATTGCTGTATCTATGGTTGCTGTCCAAGTTACTCCCGCTGCTTGGGCATGGACCTGCCGAATCGCTTGTGCAGGAGCTACTTGAAACCATTTATGCCGTCTTCTATGCAGCTGCAAACCTACCCAAAGAGTGGAAGAGTGTCATGATCATGGTGGGGTATTTTCGGAGCTGTGTAAATTGTAATCATTTCTCTTTCTTTTTCCTTTTCTCTCTTCTCTTTCCCTTTCTTTCTTTCCTTCACCTCCGCGAGTACGCGTTTACCAACATTATAATAAAACTTGAAACTAATCTGTGCGAACTGTGAAATTCATTGAAACGTTAAAGGTATCCTCGAGTCTTTCCAAAAGGCATCCGGTATAACCGCTACCCTATCTAAGTCCTACAGGCTTGAATTACCGGAGAAGTGCTTTACTGTTGATCCCTTAATGCTACCGGAGGGTTTCAAACGCTTCTCTCGCCAGATGGTTAGTTTTGCTATTCGGGATGCCGACCACGCGGCCTTTTTGGTTGTCCATCTGTTTTCCGCAATCTCTGCGTTACCCGCCCGGCATAGTGATGTACCTCCATTCAGAAGCGTCTCAGATAGCTTGATATATTTTGCACAGGAGATGCAGAATCTCTGGATGAGCCTTAACACCTGGGAGTCGCTCCCGGTGTTGTATGAGAAAGTGGGCACAATCCGGTTAAAGATGCTGGAGACACTGGCGAATTCCCTAGGGGATGTCGTGAAGACACGCTATGGAAGAAGCAGGATCAAGGGTGTCTGCCTACTTGCTGTCCGCTGCGTTGGTGATGTCTTGACCATGTCGATATCCCAAATAAATCAGAGCGCAGAGAGTACCTTAGCAAAGATAATATTAGGGTTGCTATGCGCTGCAGAGGTTTCCACTACTATTCATCAGGCATTGCGAGAGAGAATATATCCCCCAATTATCTTGATTATGAGCGATAGGGGAGAAGACGGTTGGGGACTTTTGACAGATGACCTCCGGGTAAGTACGCCAGAGCTAGCGCGAATGAATACATTTAGCTAATCTAGCCGGTAATAGGTGGCGATGCTTCGATTGGTCGTTAGTTTCGCCGATGACCTAGTAATCCTGGAACGCGCAAATAAGTGTCTTCAATTAGCTACTGAAGGTAGGTGGGTATTCAAAGACGAGAAACTGCAAGAATTCTCGCAACATCTCCATTCAATCAGAGGCACCAGGCCCGAGGAAGAACTAGACAACAATGTCGGCCCTAGAAAGCGACCCAGGTTATTCAAAGGCGAGCCCAGCACCGAAGCCTGCGCTCTGACATTTGACGTGTATAAGCTGCTCGGACACCAAGACGCGGACGACCTCCAAGGGCTAAGTCTTGTCGCTGTCGAAGGTTTTAAAAGACTGGAAGAAGAAGAGCGCTGTACAGCTCTAAAGTCCCTCGGCTTCTTATCATGCGCACTCGCTGGAACACTTACTCGGGTATCCGAATCATTTGGCGTGCGAAAAGGGTTGAATTTGTATAAGTGTTCATACTGCGATGCAGATACTCTCCAAGCAATAGCATCGGAGAGGAGCTATGCCCAGGGGGGTGAGGAGCTGTTTAAGACTCTAGAGGTAATTCAGAAGCTCGAGGCCTTTCAGGCATCGACCTCTGTTCGTGTCTGGGCTATGATCAGCCTCCGACGGCTGCTGAACCACACGCGGGATTTGGCGAGGTTGGATTTGGCGGAGACAGCGATGGGGAAGTGGTGTTTAAATGCTTTGCAAAGTTCCAGGAGGCTTTTAAGGGTCGCTGCTGGGTATGCTGTATTATCTTTTAATAAGTGATTGATGTTTGGGCTCTGGTTTTGTTGACGTTTTTGTGCTCAAGGCGTACCTTACCGTCGTATGTTACATTTAAACATGGCGAAGAGCTTCTTAGGACGAATCGGATTGTGATTATCGAGTTCTTGAGGACGTTGTCTGATAATGATGAAGGGCAACTTCAAGAGACCTGTGTGCTAGCGTGGAGTCAGTTTGGAAGGTATGTACCTTAATAGCTCCTCTCACTATATGGGTTATGAGTGTCCCAGGCCTAAGCTAACCGATCCACAGAGTGTCATCTGATGAAGAACTCAACCTCGCGTTAATCCGTCTGGTGGAGTATCTTGGGCATAGTAGCTCGTTCATTCTTGGATTAGCATTTAACGAGGTAAGTAGCCCTTTTGATACGTCGCTATGTAGTCGCGTTGACGGGTTTAGATTCAATCATTGGCTCGAACGCACGGCGTTACGCCTGGCAAGATGTTTTCGCCATTCTGGCCAAGCATTAGTGTCGGTGTAGTCAAGCAGCTCCAGTCGAAACCTCAGATAGCCCAATTACTATCAGAAGTAGTCGGAATGGAACTTTCGGATTTTTTGAAGACGACACAGGGCCATACTGTACCATACCTCATCCTCTGGAAGAGGCCAGAGCTTGTCGAAAGGGTTGCCCAAGCCTGCAAGACAGATGTGGTGTCTCTAGCACTGTCGAATATGGCGCACATATTAGCTCTACTTCTACCACAGGAAGCAGACAATGTCGAGGCGTTTACGTTGCATTTGCTGGCGCATGCTACTGCTGAGTTTAAAGATATATCGCTAGGGGAGATTGCTAGGCCTGATGCGATGTCTCTTGCCACGGAGTTATTAAAGGCTGCTGTAGACGCGGATGAAGACCGGAAAATTAGGGTTTGTTTCTACGCCTTCGGTTCGATAATTCCTGGAGATGGCAGCTGATACCTGATAATAGATCTTTTATGCGTTGAGACTTGTGGCGGCTCTGACATATAAAAAAGTGGCGGGCACAAGGAGAAATAAAGAGATCGACCACTTAGAAGTATTCTTTGAAGCGAACGTACTTGGTATATTTGCTACTTTTAATGATTATCTTAAGGATATTAAGGGGAAGTTATCAACCCCAGAGAAAATTCGAATCATGAGGGCGATTGAAGAGATGATGGAGCTAGCTAGAGGCAGTGTTAGTAGCGCAGTACCACAAGTACGTTCTGGTTTCCACTTGTCCGATATCTTGAGAAATGCTAATTAACTACTTGAGATATGTGCCTGCTTACAAGAAGCACTAGAATTCGAGCCATTGAGAGCTAGTGCATTTTCGGCTTGGGCCGTTATGATGAGAGTCCTAGAACCCGCTGAAAGCGCACCCTTGCTTGGTCAAACATTCTCTGTGGTCCTACAATACTGGGACAGTCTTGAGCAGACTTCACAGGCCAAGGCAGTGGAAATGATAAAAGAGCTGTTCGAGAAGATTGGTATCATCGGGCAAAGTCTGGACATCATACCTTCCCTGGCAGCAATACCAGCTCTTGCTCCATTCGAGGGGAGACTTAGGGCCATGCGAACCTTAGAAATCCGAGATCATTATCACTTACTAGCTCGCCGATGTCGACACGAGAACGTATCTGTCGTCGAGCAGGCGTTGGCAGAGCTTTCCGAGTTTCTAAAACAGCATCAGGACTTTATACACACCGCGGCGATCAACGAACAGCCCGACGTGGTAGTTCCCGAGTTGATCCGGACACTCCTAGACGTGATTGTTTCCTTTAAGGACTCGAATTCGTCTTCGAAGCCTAGGATTGAGCACCTATGCACAGAGTGCTTGGGACTCATTGGGGCGGTGGATCCTAACCGAGTAGAGGCCCCGAGGGACAAACGGGACATGATGGTTCTGCACAACTTCAATCGCGCAGATGAGAGTATTGCGTTTGTAACTTTCTTTCTGGAGGAGAGGCTCGTCAAGGCTTTCTTGTCTGCGACAGATACAAAAGCTCAGGGATTCCTTGCCTTCGGAATGCAAGAACTGTTAAAGTTTATTGACGTAGAGTCTACAGTGATCCTACGATCCCGCCACGATGGCCCCGGCCCCACAGCACAGACGGGCCAGCAGAGATGGGACTCCTTTAGTCAGACGGCCAAAAGCATACTCACACCATTCTTGAGGTCGAGATATTCTCTACAGATCAATAACTCTGTACAACCCTGTTCGTATCCAGTGTTTTCGCTGAAAATCACTCACCGCGCCTGGCTTACGAAGTGGCTATTGGACTTACTTTCCAAGTCGACGGGGGATAATGCGGCAAATATATTCACGGTTTGTAAGTCTATAGTCAAGGGACAGGATATCTCAATTTCAATGTTTTTGCTTCCTTATGTTACGCTGAACGTCATTATTGGCGGGAGGGACCTGGATAGGGAGAATATTGTCAAGGAGATTCACGCCGTTCTTGCGCCGGCGCACAAAAATCCATTGGAGAAACAGATGGCTCGGGAGACTTTAAGGCAATGTAGTGATGTGGGCATTCCTCCCTCCATCAGAGCCACAAACAAGAGACACTGATAAATAGTGATCGTTGATATAGACCGTATTCCAACTCGTCGACCACCTAACCCGCTGGCTTCGCGACAAAAAGCAGTTCAATCTAAATTTGAAAAACCAACAAGCCAGACAGAGGAACGGAACCTTCGCGTCTGAAGAAATATACGATCAAGACATCGCAATATCACGGGTAGAAGATGTCATCTCCGCCATTCCCTCAGACACCATGAGTTTGCGGTCCGTCGAATGTAACTCATATGCACGGGCGCTCTTCTATTGGGAGCAGCACATTAGAAAGGTGAGGGCTGCAGAGGAAGAGGTGCCAATGGATCCATTGTACGAGCAGCTTCAACGGATTTATACGCAGATCGACGAGCCTGATGGCATCGAAGGGATTTCTACAAAGTTGCACGTCCTCAATTTTGACCAGCAGATACTTGAACATAGGAAGGCTGGGCGATGGACCGCGGCGCAGAGCTGGTATGAGATTCTCTTGAGCGAGAAGCCTGATGACTCTGAGGCGCAGATAAATCTTCTGGATTGCTTGAGGGAGTCTGGACAACATGGTAAGCTCCACTCCATACCACCCATGTATCACGCTGACCAGGTCTCCAGAAATGCTCCTCAGCCAAGCCGAAGGCATGATGGAAAAATACCCCAACACCCAACCCAGAATCCTACGCTACGCTGTCGAGGCAGCCTGGATATCCGGTAAATGGGATGTCCTTGAGAGAAACCTTGCGAAATCCAACGAGCACACAGAGAACCTCTACGAACTAAGGGTTGGCAACGCGCTACTTGCTCTGAGTAGGCACGACAGTGGGACATTTGCGAAAGCAATTTCTCTAGCTCGGGAGTGTGTTCTGGGTGGGCTGACGGAGTCCTTTACGGGTTCTTTGCGTCAATGTCACGAGTCTATGGTTAAGTTGCATGCGTTGTCAGAGCTTGAAGAGATTAGCACTGCATTAGCAGGTAAGGATTTTGGGAAGGATGTGCTTGCGTCGAATCTTCGGAGACGCTTGGATGTTTTGGGGACGTACTCGAAGGATAAGCAGCACCTCTTGGCTCTAAGGAGGGCGGCATTTGTGCTTTCCAGGTGATTACGTGTCTTTTTCTATTGATTTAAGTTGATTTAGCTAACGCAATTGTAGTGCTCCTGAACTTGTTAAGGACAGTGTTGCCTCTACCTGGCTCATAGGAGCACGTTTGGCACGAAAGAGCGGTCAGATTTCTCAATCGTTTAATTCGGTACTTCACGCTTCCAGGCTCGGTGCTCCACTTGCGACAGTTGAGCACGCGAAGTTACTATGGCTTGGTGGGCAACATCGAAAAGCAATCTCCAGCCTTGAAGGGGCAATTACCTCCAATCTTCTCCAGGGCAGCTCCCAGGAACAGCTTCATGATTCTAGCGTTCATAATTCGGGTGTTCACCCACAGCCCCAGAGCTATGTCAAGGCAAAGGCTTCACTCTTGCTTGCTCGATGGCTGGATGGCGCTGGTCAGACGCATTCCACTGAAATCGTCTCCAAGTACTGCACTGCTAAGGATTCACATGTAAGATGGGAGCAAGGACATTACTATATTGGACGGCACTACAATAGGTTGTACGAAGTTGAAAAGGCACTCCCACCGATTAAGCAAACGCAGCCATTCATATATGGCGAGTATGCAAGACTGGTCTGCCAGAATTATTTGCGTGCCCTGATGTTCGGGACGAAATATATCTTCCAAACAATGCCCAAGCTCCTCACACTCTGGCTCACATTGGGGGAGATCGTAAACCAGAACATCGACGCCAAATACGGCAACGAAGAATTCCGCAGCCATATCCAAAGAGAGCGTGGCAAGTGCTTGAAACTCCTACACACTTCCATAAAGAGATACAGCGAGCGCTTACCCCCCTGGGTATTCCTCACCGCCCTCCCACAAATGCTCTCCCGAATCGCCCACCCCCAAGAATCGGTCTACGAACTCCTGCAAAGCATCATCGTCAAAGTGGTTGCTGGAAACCCACAGCAGGCCCTATGGTCCCTCACGGCGGTCTGCAGGTCCACTGCCCGAGAAAGGGCCCAACGTGGCTCACTTATCATGACCCATCTGAAAGACGCTCTGAAAAAAAACCGGGAAGAAAGCGATCTAGACGTAAGAAGCCTAATCCTCCAGGCGACTAAATTGACAGACCAGCTCTTGCATATTTCCAATGTGGAGTTAACGGGCTTGAAGGCTCCCGCAACCATCAGCATTAAGGAACATGGCTTCAATCATAAATGTGCGCCTTGCGCACTTGTGGTTCCGACGCAGGTTATGCTTGCGGTTACGCTCCCGTCCGTGCCGGATACTGTGAAGACGCATTTACCATTTCCGAGCCACCAGCCGACTATTTTGAGTAAGTCCAATTTGCCCCTTTTCTGTGTTTTGGTAGCTGGCCGGTTAACTTGCGTCGCAGAGATTGAGGAGGAGGCCGATGTCATGAATTCCCTGCAGAAACCCAGAAAAATCAAGATTCGGGGGACCGACGGAAGGCTTTACGGCTTCTTATGTAAACCGAAGGATGACTTGCGTAAAGATGCGCGTTTGATGGAGTTCAATAATATGATCAATAGGTTCTTGAAGAAGGACCCTGATTCTAGTCGACGCCGGATGTGTATGTTTTTGACTCTCTTTATCCTTGCGTGTGAAGCCCTACTGACAATTTCGACAGACATCAGAACATACAGCGTCACTCCCCTAAATGAAGAATGCGGACTAATCGAATGGGTGAACGGTGTCCGAACATTGCGTGAGATATTACTCACCTACTACAAATCTAAGAAAATGATCGTAGACGTACGTTCCCCCCCTCCCCCCCCCCGCCCACTACCCCCGACAAACCCCGCCCACTAACAAGCGTACCAAGTACCCCAAGATTCGTCAGCGCCTTGAAATCGACGGCTCACAAGCAACAAGAGTGGCTATCTTCACCGACGAAATCCTCCCCAAATTCCCCCCAGTCTTCCATGAATGGTTTGCGGAGCTCTTTTCCGAGCCCTCGGCCTGGCTCGCTAGCCGGCTCGCCTACTCGCGCACGTCAGCCGTGATGTCGATGGTCGGGTACGTGCTGGGGCTCGGGGACCGGCACGGCGAGAACATACTCTTCGACGAGTCTACGGGTGACACGCTACACGTCGACTTCAACTGCCTCTTTGACAAGGGCCTATCCTTCGAGAAGCCGGAAAAGGTGCCCTTCCGCCTGACGCAGAACATGGTGGACGCGCTCGGCGTCACCGGCTATGAGGGCGTGTTCCGCAGGACATGCGAGAATGCCATGAGGGTGCTCAGGATTAACGAGGATACCCTCCTCACGTTACTCGAGACGTTCATACATGATCCCGCTGTAGACATGGTCAAGAAGGCCAGGAGGAAACCAGTCAACGCCAAGATTCCAGATACGCCGAAGGCTGTGCTTGAGAGTATCCAGAGTAAGTTGCAGGGGCTGTATAGAGATGAGACAATGCCGTTGAGCGTTGAGGGGCAGGTGGAGCAGTTGCTGAAGGAGGCGGTTGATCCAGCGAATTTATGCGCTATGTATATCGGTTGGTGCGCTTTCTTTTAAGTTGACGTGGATTTTTTTTTTTTTACGGCAGTTGGTGGGTTCAATTATATATACCCCTTTATCGATATCATTACCATCACCATCACCACTATTGCTATTATTATTAAAGCACTGAAAGTTTGGGATTGCAATACATGTATGTATTCACGGCATGTCACTCGGTGTCTTGTTGCGCTTGTTTGAGAGGTTGAGAGAGAGACGTTGGTGTGGACCGGGTTTGCCAGGAGACGTAAGCATCGCAGTAACACGGTTAGGCGGGCGTTTCTTGAGATTCGGGTCGAGTCCTTGTATCATAGAAACTTGGAAGCAAGTATTTCCGAGAAATCATGGGGATGATTCCCACAACAAAGGCACAAACAAACAATAATGTAGCCCCCCGTTGTGATATCAAAATTCATAGTTTCATGTTATCGCCCACCCAATATTATTTACTACGCCCCCACTATTTGTCTATCTATGATACCTTGTCAACCGCATGCGCCTTTTTTCCCCGCCCCCCTTCGATCATACATTGGGGACACGATATCCATCTTTAACCCCAGAGACAAAAAATAACGCCCCTCTCCCCAACCCTATCATCACTTGCCCAATCCCAACCTGCCAACCCACTCCTCGATCCCAACCCCCATTCCACCCCACCGATCATTATCCCCTAGCAGCCCCGTCCAGCCTAATATTGTCTGACTCGCAACAGCCCTGACCACAGCCCCAGCTCCTGCAAGCCCCGCGGCGCGAAAGTAATCTATCCCCAGCGAGATCCGCAAGGCCTCGACATTATTAACGACGACCGCCCAACCCACCGACTTCGCCGCGGCGGGGATCTCGTAATTCCATATCACCATCAGTATTGGGAAGAGCTTTGTGCAGGAGGATACTATCAGTGCAGTTGAGACGGCGTTGGGGCGGGTTGCGCCGAGAAGGTACTGACTGATTAGGCGGATTGTGAGGTGGAAGAGGAGGGATTCCGTGAGGCAGAGGAGGACTAGCAATAGTTAATATTGGGAGAGAGAAGGGGGAGGGGAGATGGTGGGAAGAGATGGGGGGGGAGGGGTAGGTACGGAAGAAGAGGTATTGTACGACTATTGGTCGTTGGGTTAGGATTCCGAATGCGGAGGTGTTCAGTGGGTCAGTTGGTATATTCTTTTCAATACGCGCCCAGGTTAGGTACACGTCAAAGAGGAGGAGGAGGAATCCGAGGCGGACGATCGACGGCTAAGAAAGAGTAAGCACTAATTATTAGCGAGGTTCCTTCCTTCATAGCCGAAGCCTTACGTGCCTCGAATCTGTCATCTTCCCTTCCTAACCGGTTGAACAGTAAGTGTCTATAGACCTAACCACCCCCAAATCAGCTACCCGTCAATCCCCTCATGCCCTCCCCAGGGCCATGAATCATACCTGAGGCTTAATTAATACCAGGTCAATGAATAGCACAACAAAGTCATGCTCAACATACTTGTCAGCAAACCTCTTACACCTCGGACACTGCGTGAGCCTCACACCGCGTCCCAAGGAGCGATCATCGGCGGATGAGTAAGCCGTGTAGAGCGATTGCACGGGCGACGAGCATTCGATACAGATGTATAGGTTCTTTGGCGGTGTAGGAGGCGTAGATGACATTGAAGGAGCGAGAAGGCTCAGGAGACGGGTGATGCTGCAAGTCGTTGGTTTAGGGTTTGAATTGGGGGGGGTTGTCAAGGTATAATAGGAGGCTTGGCGGTGGGTTTGTGATGAAGATGCCAATTTAGGAAACTTTAGGGTCTGCTTTAATTACCAGAGTTGACGAGCAACTCCTGGAAACAGATCCCCCCTTTGTGTTAGCGGTGTATGATATATATGTCATCGTACAAATTTACAAGATAATAATACCGTAGTTTAAAGGTCCCTTACGGAACACCTTCAGTACCCGTACAAGTATAGTCACATGATCAAATAAAAATTATCCCGTAAAACTACTCGAGTACGGTACTCGAGTACTTCATATCTGATCCCTCTATAACTTGGCATGATCTCTATGTTTTTTTTGTTTTTTTTTGATAAGATGATAGTAGACCTGTATGAGAAACCGCTAAAAGAGGGGGGGATTTGCCCCCAGGGGCTGCCCAGCAAGGTTGGTAAAACAGACCCTTGCGGTGTAGGTTTCCTAAGTTGGGGGAAATCTGTGCGCTGTTTTGCGGGTTCCCTCAGCGGGGAGGAGGGGAGGAGGGTTTGGGGTTTAAAATAGATGCTCCAACTTGCAGGAACGGATGGTGGGAGGAGGAAAATGGGGGGTTTTGTTCCATCGATTGGAGGTCACTGCATGAAAAGGCGGCCGGGCGAGATCCGGGACCGGGATGCTATGGGACTTTTATCCCCCCCGCTCCGGCTGATGGAGACGCAACCAATCAACTCTGAACTGGGACTGCACTATACAAGTTACCGTACCACCGTTTGATATGTAAGGGATTCTAACCATTCGTGATGTTTGACGGTATCGGACGTATCATATACCATACTGCTCTAACCCCAAGACCCTATCTGGCCATGACGAATAGCCCAAGTCTGCCCCCCCCACCGGTCTTTAAACAACCAAATAACCCCGCCTATGGAGTAAAGTGGTTGGTGCCATAGCTTACCGAGCCCGAATGACATTGTTCAAGTCAGACTCTACTCGTAGTAGGAGAGCCTTCTCCATAGTGGCACCGCAGCGCTCCACTTGAGTTCTCATAGTACCTAATCACTAACCCGGTTTTTGTGTAAGGATCAGGGATTCACCGTCACCGTACCCCGGGTGCTCTAGATCTAGGTACCACCAAGTGGACTGCTGTACTGGTGCTCCTAAAATACCGGTGCTATATGGTTCGTGTCTTCTTGCTCCACGTGCCCAACTATTTAATCTATGTTCCACGCTCCATCACTCGGACATTCGTTCATGGCGGTACTGTAAGTAATATCATATGATAACTATGATACTTGCTCGATCAGATAAATACCGGCGCCCGGCCATTGAGGGTTGAGGACTACCCAAAATATTCGTATTTGGTCTTGGCCAACCAGATGGCCGAAGCCGTTTCGTTCGAACATGTTGGTACCCCCCCGTCTGTATCATGATGATCATGATGAGTTGGACCCCGTGACGGGGTTGTTTGGATAGAAGCGTGACAGCAATCACAAAACGCGATTAATCACGCTTCGGCAATCAACCATCTTTGTCCACCATGAAGCATTGGCCCGTTGCCACACCGCTATCACGGTCACACCGCAGGAAACGTTCCGCTGGCGTTGGGGGTGAGGTTTCAATGAGATAAGATCTCTGATAAGTTCCGGGGTGTTGATAGGATGACAGGGTGCTTTTGCGTCCCTTGCAGGATGACTTCGCGGTAGCTCCTAACAAAAGGTGGTATCGTGTATCATACCGGCAGCCGGTACAGTACCTTACCAATAAACAGACAAGTGGGTAGGAGTAGAAGAGTCTTCCTGTGCCCTTAGATTACAATTCCCATGATGCGCCTTCCCGTGGTCAAACTTGGAACCCCTATCCCTCCTTCCTTACCCCAGCAGAGGCCCTGGGCCTGGGGCTTGGGGACGGTATTCCGCTTGCTGCGGTGGTTCGGTTTGTATTATGTGTGATAGTATATGATATCTATGGTACCGGTGGGGTTAGCCATCGATAGACTGGACACCGCACAACGGGAGGCATCGACTTCAGCAGTCAATCGTAGAATGTGAAGAGGGCGGCGAGTATGTTGTGATTGTGAGGGAGTTTCAATTGAACGGTATTTACTCTCGCCATCCCGGGTGGATGGAGAGATGCAAGGCGCCGTGAGAATAGCCAAACATCACTCCTCGCAAGACATATCATATGAACTTTCAATTGATGGTTATCGCAATAAGCAACCCCTCCCTCGCTTTTCTCTCTCTTTGCCTCCTTCTCCACACCGTTTCCGTGGTGGATGGCCGCATTGGCAGCCGTTACTCGAACTCGTACTATAGTCTCTTTAGTTCTCGACTAGGGGGTTTGACTTGTCACTTTCGAATAAGGACTATGATAACGGTCCGTTTTTCTCACCCTCTATTGGGAACCCTTCTTTCCATCAATTCCTCTCCTGCTCGTGCTTCCCGGCAAACCCTCTGTCCCGCATTGTTTACTCGAGTACCTAGCCATCCTATGATAGATAGACCCTTCTTCACCAATAGAATATCCCTGGCTCGCATACGCCTTTTTGTGTGCAACTATCCATACCCTCACGGTAGTCTACGGAAGGGGGAAAAAAAACGGAACACGACAACGCCATCCTCGCCACACCCTTTCTCTCTCCTCTCATCTTGGTTTTCTGCTACATTACTGCCCTACCTTTGCGTCCCTTTGGCAATCGATCCAACCCAATTGCTGCGGTTTCCCCGGTTCCCACCTTGCGCTCTCCCTCCTTCTCTTTCCCTACAGTCGAGTCTCCTAGGCCAAGAATACCGGTAGGTCGTTGCACGCTCGAACGGCTCCATTCTACAGTACGGTACATACCTTACCCCTGTCCTGCAGTTGCTTGTTTTGCTTCTTCTTGCTTGTTTGCTCTGCGCTAACAGTTCCGACAGAGCTTTTACCTTACAACACCTCCCTCCTCCACCCACCATCACCGCCCCCCCCTCCCTATCACTCACCAATTCCTCTGGAAAGGGAAAATAAAAAATAAAAATAAAAAACCCACCACACCGGTTCAATAAAAGAACGGAAACAGCTCGATATAATGCCGCCATCCACCAGTATTCCTCATCTTCAACTTCCGACACTCACTCCCCTCGAACCCCTTACCTCAGGCACAAACCTGCCCCACGTCCCCGCTGAAGAGCTAACTCCAACCTCTTCCTCCTCCTCTCACGATGAAAAGCCGCCAGTGATCCCCTCAAATTTGGAAGCTTCGTCCGCCGCCGCATCATCCACTACCACCCCGCCTCAATCTCCTGGACGTCCCACTTCAATGCGTCGATTCCTATCTCGCGTCTCGTTGAACTCCCCTTACCACGGTGAAGACGACGACAAAGCTTCTGTCCTTTCGGGCCCAATGTCGCCAACGGGCTCTGTCATGTCTCGCGACAGCAAGAGGAAGACCTCCAGTGGGTCAATCAAGTCAAAGACTTCCTGGTGGAAGAAGCCCAAGACCCAACCCGCTCCTTCCCCAGTCCAGGAAGTTCCACCCCCGAACAACATCAATGCCTCCTCGTCTCTTCACCAGCCAGCCAGGAAGCAAACCGTACAGTCGATTGCTCCCCCGCCGAAACTTCCTGATGATCTCTTCGGAAGTGGGTTCTCGAGTCTTGATAGTGACATGTTCAAGAACTTCAAATAGCTCTTCCAACTGGAGCCAAAGCGAACGGAAACATCTGGGGTCAAACATGTCCTGGCTTACACAAAACGGGAATAAAAAAAGCTATAACAAAAAAAAAAAAAAGAAACATCCTATTTTCTCTTCAGAAACCTTTTTTCTTTTTCCTTTTCTCCTCCATTCTCAACTTCTCCAAAACTCTTCCAAGTAATTGCCTCTCCGAGCCAATCCCCGAATGACCCTTCTTCGCATGCTTCCCGAGCGTATTCTCCGAGGAAAGAGGGGCACCGATCGAAATAACCAGAGTAATGGATAACCCTATGATGCATCCCTATCTTTTCGTTTCATTTCTTCTCTCTTTCTACTGAACTGTTGCGTTGATAACTATCGTGCATGCCCTGTTCTTCTTCCCCCCAACACGTTCAATTCATATACGCTTGTGGTATCCGATTGGTTTGGTAGTTTTTTTTCTCTTTTTTTCTCTCTTTCCTCTTGTGATGGTTTTTTATCTTATCCTCATGGGTTCCGGGAGGGGGTCTTTTTTATTGTTTTTTTTATTTTATTTTATTTTATTTTTAAAGTATCATAGTTACTATTGTTGTTGCGGATTGTCTTTGTTATCGGGTTTATAAATATATTTTCTCTTTTCTTGATTGCGGATTGGACGAGCAGGCAGGCAGGAAGGAGGGGTATGATGGGATAGGACGGGAGGTGATGTTGGAATGATGGGCAGGTGACCGGTGGTTCTTATATTATATTTGTCCATTTTTTTCCTGCCACCTTTCTTTTGTTACAAAACAGAACTTCTTGTTTTTCCAAAACCCTTTCCTTTCCTTCTTTTCTTGTATTGCGTTTTTCTTTGGTTACTTTTGAGGGGGGGATTTGAATGGACCGACCGAAGAATGGAGAGTCAATTCGTGGTATGATATTGGCTTGAGCGAATGACTGAAACGTGATCTCTCGTTTTCAGGATGCTGTCTATGATATTGAAATCCCCTTACTATCCTACTGGTACTACTACCGGGGCCGAAGATTTCCTATTATACATTTATAATATACTTGAAGGGAAAAAAACCCCCCCCAACCAACTTACAAGTACTGTAGGCGTTATATTCATTTCTTCTACCCCAAGCTCAAAAGAAAAGCCCTCCATATCCTACAAGTATGATACTGTCCATCAAGCTTAACAATCACGCCCCCAATACTTGGCAACATAATCCAACAGCAGCTTTGTCATCGTATCCTCCTGCCTCATGTAGGGCAAAAAGTCCTCTGTGGAGTAATCCTTGGTGCCGGTAATTTCATTAAGTCCCGCCGCGACGTGCCAGGCGATGAAGTCGAAGAAAACAATGTCGATCTTGGCCGGGGGGTAGGATTCCCAGTCTTCAGGGAAGGAAGCGTTGCCCTGAATCACATTCGGGGTCGGGTAACGTTTTAGCGGGATGTGGATCGTGTCGTCGCCGTCGGTGCCTGCATCGTCTATTGTTGCGTAGCCGATCACTCTGGAGTACTTGTGGCGAGGTTGGGAGTGGGTGAGTGGTGCCTGGTCGTGGTTGACTAATGGCGAAGATTGGATGTCTACCTCTGCGGTGTCTTGTTGCCGGTTTTCGAGCGGGTTCTCGGATTTGTCGGAGGATTTGTAGGGGCCCGCGTCATTCTCGAAGAAGTCTCGGAGGTGGATGGCTATGGAGTAATCGATGTCCTTTGCATAGATGAATTTGCTGGTGAACGGGGAAATGAGGAAGCTGGAGTCGTATGTGAAGGGCCCTGGGTCGTTTATTAGGGTGGGCGGCCAATGCGGGTGTTGGTATACCTTGTGCTTACCCTTGAATACATCAGACCTTTGAGATCCAGTGTTGATGAATATAAAACGTGGGACTTGACTCCTTTCCTTGTTGTAGACCATGACTGGAAGTATGTGCTCTTCCAGGTAGCTGTACCAGTTCTGTGGACCAGGATATATATGTCTGGCGGGTGTCTGTTGATATCAAACCGCCAGAGCTTAAGTAAAAGCGATCTAGGGGATGAAACCTACTTGCTCAATGAAAAGTCCTGCGGAGCGCACCCAATAAGGCGATCAAGGCCCAGACCGGCGCGGTACTTGGCAAGACGTTCTGTCATTAGCAATCCCTGAGGAGTGTCAAAGGTGGTAGCATTCTTCCCCAAGTGGTGTTGATAGCCAGCCCTGTTTACATCGATATACCTCCTAGAAACGACCATTGAGGTATTATCTGTGTTATCGGGGGCCTCTCGAGCCTTAATTCCGTCGATGCTGAGCCATCCCACTGTCTCGAAGTACTTGCCTGATTCCAGTGCGGTAGACTTGTTATCCAAAATTCTAAAATTCCGGATATGCGAGTGGCCACCAAAGAACTGGATCGGGATGTTCGGGTGAACTTCACGAATTGCCTCGAAAATCTGGGTGAACTCAATGCTGTGGATGTCCACGTGCCCGATAATCACGAACAAATCCACGTCTATGTCATGGATAACTTCCTGGAACCAGGACTCCTTGATCGTGTCGGCAGCCTGGTTCCACGCCATGTGAGCTTCACCACAAGCACTGGAAACCATAATTATCCATACCGTCTTCACTCTTGTATTTTTATAATTTCTGGTAAAGTTGAATAGGAACCCAAAAGAAATAATTCTGAAGCCCTGCCGCTCAGTAACAAACTTGCGGCTTCTGGCGGCGAAAGGCTCCCAATCCCCGCTCACGTTTATATCGACATTTGACTAAACCCCTGGTCAGTATACAGGCTTTATGCCCCTTGGGGGTGCGCTCTCACCGCAAGATATCTTCCCTTTAAATCCCAAAAGGCATTAGCATTTAGCCATATCGTCGAGGGCCAATGAATATCACCTCGTAATAAGAAACCATCTCCAAAAACTCATTTTGAGCTGTAGTGCCGTTATACAACTCATGATTTCCCAGAGTAAGGATATCCAGAGGAAGCTCTCTGTAGAAGTTCCGGGTGTATTTTCCCATGGGATCGGTAGCATCCCACAGCCCATTCCCTGTCATAATTGCGTTAGTAATACTTTTAGGTGTCCTAGATAGATTCTTACCTTCGGCGCGATCACCAGTATCCAGGACTATTAAATCCACGCCATTCTCCTCCGCAATATTCCTCAGATGCGAGGTGAACGATAGATAATCCCCAAAGTCCGCAGAATACTGAGGCTCCTGAAGATGTCCGGCATGCCAACCATGACTATTTATCCCCTATGTTAGGTTCATGAAGCTTCAAAATAGGAGTTGGAAACGAGCTTGTCTGTTGTGTGCAAAAAGTTAATCGAACCCCATTTAAGGTGCCGAAATCTCTGCCCTGGCACTGGATCTTGTGCTGAAGGCTGTATAGCTGCTGCCAATGGCAATAAAAGAATAAGAAGCTGTAACGTTCTCATGATACCCATGTTTGAGACAACTCCAGAGTCGTGATCAGGCCCCAGGGTACAGGTACTCGTACGAATCGGAAAGAGGAACCTCGGCTGACCAGAGCTAGAATGTTACTGTCACGTGGGATCCGGGCCTTGGCATGTATAATCGTAGCTTGGAAAGGATGGCAGGGGTACTCGAGCAGAGAAGAGGGTGCACTGGTACGGTACTCGTACGGTACAGTAATTTACCGTGCTCGTTTCGTAAAAATAAATTAGAGGAAAAAAAGATGGATGCAGGAGTCGAACTCGCTTCTCTGCGACTAGGTTTCCAAAGATTATATAAGGATCGCTGGTGCTCGAGCGCATGGTTATCTCTGGTAAAAGGCAAGAGATAAATTCTGTTACGCCGAAGCCGATCCATGATAGTCTTCAACAACTTTTCCTTCAAGAACCCCTCGCTTGCTTTCAGTGCTCGGCGCTAGCCCTCGATTAGACGATTCTTTCTTTCCTTTTTCCACACAACCCTCATGGAATTTTCTCCCCACCCAGTCAATAATCCATTTCTCTCTGTCTTCATCTATCCAACAACCCCCTCGGCTCCTCCTTTTTATCACAACCAAAATGGCCTCTGTGAAAATCCCGAAACCGCTCCCCACTCTTCCAGAAGATTGGAACTCTGAAAGCAACTTTATTGTCCACGCACCACTCTCTCCTGCAGTTCACCGAAATCTCTCACCAGCGGGGCCCCACTTCCTTGCCCACGCCCGCAGAGTATGTGTTTCTCGCTGCAACTTGCCCTCGCACCTTTCTTTAATATCGCTAACAACCTGTCTTAATATTTCCAGAAGCGTCATTCTCGCACTTTTAGTGAAGATGACCGAATCCAAGCTCAGCAGAATGTGAAGAACGTTGAGGATGAGGACGCTGGAGAGATCAGTGAGGCTGAAAGCCCTGTGTTGCTTTCTCGTGATCCCAAGGATTGGAAGGTAACAAAACAATTTGAAACTGCATTCTAAAAACTGGATAGTTCTAATCATTTTACTCTAGAACCAAGATCACTACGCCGTTCTCGGTCTCTCTAAATACCGCTACAAGGCTACCGAAGAGCAAATCAAAAAGGCTCACCGTAAGAAGGTTCTCAAGCACCACCCCGATAAGAAAGCCGCCGTTGGAGCTGTCGATGATGATTCTTTCTTCAAATGCATACAAAAAGGTTTGCTTGAGATCACGATATTTTTTTCCCATCTCATTTCTAATACCTCCTGTAGCCATGGAAATTCTCTCGGACCCTGTCAAGCGCCGCCAATTCGACTCTGTTGACGAAGGAGCCAACCGTGATCCACCCAGTAAGAAGTCTAAGGGTAATTTCTACAAGGGATGGGGACCAGTCTTTGAGTCCGAAGGTCGTTTCTCTCGCAAGCAGCCGGTGCCCAAACTTGGGGATGACAAATCCATCAAGGCTGAAGTCGAGGAGTTCTACAATTTCTGGTACAATTTCGATTCCTGGCGTACGTTTGAATATCTCGACGAGGAGGTCCCGGATGACAATGAGAACCGTGATCAGAAGCGTTACATCCAACGCAAGAACAATGCCTCCCGCGCAAAGAGAAAGACGGAGGACACTGCTCGACTACGCAAGCTTGTTGACGACGCTCTAAGCCTAGACACCCGAATCAAGAAATTCCGCGAAGAAGAGAAGAAACTACGAAACGCAAAGAAGGATGCCAGGGAAGCTGAGGAAAAGAGACTCGCAGAGGAGGCCCGTATCAAGGCCGAGGAGGATAAGAAGCGAAAGGAGGAGGAGGAAGCTAGAGAGAAGGCACAAAAAGCCGACTCCAAGAAGGCCAGGGAGGCGGCCAAAAACGCTGTCAAGAAGAACAGACGCGTTCTCAAGGGCTCCGTCAAGGATGTTAATTACTTTGCATCTGGGGACGCAACCCCCGCCGTTATTGACAGGGTCCTTGGCGAGGTCGAGCTTGTCATCTCGAAAATCGACAACGAGGATCTCCAAACTCTCGCTAGGAACCTCAGCGGTACGAGGGGCGCTGACGCCATTAAGAGCACATGGGTAGAAGCTGTCGGCGAATTGGTTAAGAAGGGAAATGCAAAAGTGGAGGATTTCAAGGTTTTTACATCTTAACGTACACCTATATTTATATCTATCGGGGGTATGATGATGATGATGATGATGAAGTCCTTTGGGTTGCTCCAAGAAAAAGCAAAGCTACATAGAGCCCCGCAAGTTCATGTCCTAAAAAGCGTTCATCCCTTTCTTCGTTATTGTTATTATTTTAGAGTTTATGTGGGGTAGAAATGGATGGATGGCCTTTTGATTCTGTCAGCTATATAAATTTGTGCTCACTCCACGATATCCATATCCATTCCACGCAAGTACTCGCTGGGTATATGCGTGTATCCAAGGATTGGTTCCTGTTGTGTTCACGTGATAAACACCTAGTTGTGCTTGGATTAATCCCAAGCCAGCGACACCGTATGCATTTGTGAACCATGATTCATCACTCGGTAGAGCGGGGCTGGCGGGGGGGTTAAGTGGGTCAGGTGTCTTGGGTGTCCAGATTCTAATAAATTGTTACTGTAGCAAACGAAATTTACACAACTATTATAATAGGTAGGTGATTTCATTTTGCCTCAACGTGTAACTGATTGAATCGATATACTTGTAGTGTGGGGCTGGTCGATAGTGTTTGAGATAGGCATTGAAGTCATCTAGTGTAAGAAAATACAATATCATCGGGATAGCGCCGCATTAAGTCCAATTCCAAGAATTTAACTTAGTACAGTGAGAATGGGAGGCGGCAAAATTTGTTCCATTAACCCGAGTTTATTACTCCAGAAAAAGAAAACCCCCCCCCAAACAATAGTAATGGATAAATGGAATATCATGATAAAGGAAGAAATTCTATTATACGTGACTGGTGAGTCATTAATATTTTCTAGAGACCATTGCCAAAACACCTTTTATCCCCACCCCCCCGAGAGAAATATCCCACCGTTTATCTAATTCATAGGTTTGCGGGCAACCATTAAGTACATGGGTGTGAAAAGGTTGAGCTAGAAATTGTTAGTCATACCTCAATAAGTTAAAAAAAAAAGAAGTGTGTGGGAAGGGAAAGGTACCTGAGCTCCAGCGACTAGAGAGTCGGCGGCAACAGCGAGAGAATCAGCAGTCTTCTGTGTCCCCCGAGGGGCGACCCCTATGGTCTCCAGTCCGCCAATAAGTTTGTGAATTGCCCCACGACCAAGTTTGGTCATGCGGAGGACAGTGAAGAAGTCTCCGAGGCTACGGACATACTTCATTTCGCCGGCAATCGGGTAGTACCAGGGGATGGCATCATCTCTCTGGGCAAGGTCCTCATGGAATTCAAGCTCAAAACCCGCTGCTTTGATGGCGCACAGAGCTTCTGAGATCCTGACCATCTGTGAAATACCATCGCCGCTAGTGATTATTAACTTTAAACCCTTAAAAATCTTACCAACAAGCTGGGGGGGGGTAACGTACACTTCAATGCCGTGGCAAACCTCGCGGTGCTTGGCGTTGGAAGCATCATAATTGTCGGTCATGAGCCATTCATACACTCCAAAAACACCGCCAGGCTTCAACACTTTGAAAATTTGAGAATAGACACCCTCAAGACTAGGAGCATGTACGGTGGCCTCAATGGCGTATACGGCATCAAAGGTTCCAGGTTCAAAAGACATTTGCATAAAGTCTCCTTTGACAAAGTCCTGGAACTTGCTGTTAGCAGACGTCGGTTGAATGGGTTGGAACTTTTTGAAACATACCAATTTGTGGGACAATCCAGCTTTTGCTGCGTACTGTGTAGCTCTATCGATCTGGTAATCATTGTTGTTCAATCCGGTGACATTGGCATCCGTGAATCTGACAATCTCCCTAGCAGGACCACCAACTCCACACCCAACATCAAGAACTTTCATTCCCGCCTTCATGCCCATCATATGAGCCAAATAGTGTTCATGACGAGCAATGGCCTGGTAAAAGGGTTCTCCAGGGTAGAAGCGGCAGAAATCTGTCAAGAGATATTAATACTATTCTCGAGTTTTTCCAAAGAAGCAAAGAGTAGCTCACGGAATGATTGACCCCAGCCATTCTCGTACAGATCCGTAGCAAGATTATAATAACTACAGAAGATGACATTAGTTCACAATTCCCGCATGTGCCCGGTGGGTTTGGAACATGAGGCGAAATGTTGAAACATACTGTCTGGTCAAGGTAGCATAGCTCTCAACACGCTCCTGAGAATGTCAAAGTTAGAATTGCAACAGAGCCATAACCTACTAGGAATGCTAACCTTCATGTCCTTCTCAGTCTCCTGGCCGGCACCCTTTCCATCCCAGAACTTGAAGTACTCATCGACAGCAGCACCCTGGGCTTCCTTATCCTTCGTGAGCATAGCCAAGAAGCCGGCTTTTTCTTGAGCCGACTTGCCGTGCATGGCTCTGTTGAAAGCAGCATCACGGCCGTGGTCTTCAGTTTCGAGCTTTGTTGGTGCCATTGCCGATATTTTATAAAATGGTTGGAAAGCAGGTAGAAGGAATAAAGGGGAAAGGGGAAAGGGGAATTGATGTAGCGAAAGTGTAGGCGTTGAACCGTGGAGAGGGAAGGAAAACGGCGGGTAACGGTGAAATATAAAGAAAGACGTGGGTTTATGCAATGGCGGAAAGGGGTTGTGACCAGGGGACAAGGGGAGAAACCCTTTTAGGCAAGACTGCGGAACCTGTTGGAGATCGGCAGTGCTAATGGGTAAAGGGCGAAAGCTTGGCTTCCACGAATACGGTCTACGAATACGGTGGCGAGTACGGAGCTTCTTCACCAAAAGTTCTACGAACACGACGGGAGGCAGCATTGTAGGGACCCTTTTTGCCCTGTAATGCTGATTCTGATGTCTGAGAGTAAATACTTGTAGGTATTATCAGGGTACCGGTACCGGTAGCGAATTAAGTGGAGAGAGGTATAGTACAATGCCTGTACTGTGCATTGCTGGGGAAGCGGCCAGATTTGAAGCTGTAGCCAATTGCCTTGGATGATGCAAGGACATCGGAAATCGGGGACCAGACGTGCATGATTTCGTTCCTGGCAGATATGATTACCTCAGCAGCTTTATCAAGGCCTCTTTGCTCGAGTGCCTTTTTCGCTTGGCCAGCTTGGGACTGCACATCCTTTGCTCCCTCTCACTCCCGGGGTCTGATGCGCGTGACCAAGATGACGATTACTGTGCCTGTTTGTAGTTCCCTGGCCGGATAACAAATTTGCGGCTTCCTTCGGTTTGCCTAGGAGGTCCCCAATACTGCCGGCAGAGTCCAGCTGTGAACGTCAGAGCAGAATGACTAGTCTACATCATACTATTCTCACAGTGTTGTCTACAAGTATAATAAATCCCCCTTTGTCCCCCCCCTCGTACTGGTACTTCTAACCGTCCACGATAAGTGCAGTCGTCACCTGGGAACTATACGACTCCCTGTACTAGTACATACATGAATCACGCCCCGCTGATTCTGCGTCTGCCTCACTGCTCAACACAGGAGGAGAAACCTACATAACCACGCCCATTTATATTCACTGGTATTTCTGCCGCTCTGACCTCTTACCCCCCCCCCTGTTGCACGACTTGTGCTTATCCACTACCGGTACTTATCGTCTCGGGGGCCGGTACGGTGCGCTATCGGTGGCGGCCAACAACTCATCACTTCGTTGGGGTGGTCTTGGGTTTTCCCCATTTTCCCCTTGAGATACCATCCGTGTCTGAATTCCGGCAGCTTCAAGCTCATTAACTCTAACATAGCTAGCCGGATAGCACAAACCACCCTTCCTCAACAGCGATGACCACTAGGTAAAGATAGTGGGCTCTCGTGTGTACTGTTTTTGAAGCTCAGCTAACGACTTGGTCTCACGTGTGCAGATATCGTGTGGAATATGCTCTTAAGGTGAAATAATGCTGCTCCCCTCCCCCCCCATTTCCCAACTGCTCACTGTTTTTCCTCTCCCGACTGTCGGATATTTGTACTGATTTATGCTCCTCTCTGCTTCCTTTAAGGCTCATCGCCGTGATGCCCTCATCGAATTTATTAAAGGCCTATTGGCAGTGCCCTTTGTTCTGCACTCCCAGCCCACTACCGTAGCCGGAGATGCTTCATTCCGGGTCATGGCAGTCGAAGCTGGCCGTCGCTACCGTGAAATCATGAAAGATGTTGAGGAGCTTATTAATGACCATAGTAATGAGAAAACATAGTCTCTCCCTCATTCACTATTTGCCCACTAACAGCTTTCAAGTTACCTATCAAAGAGCTGGTACCCCCGAGCGATCGAAACTTCGGTTTCTTGTGCCTTCTGTGGGAACTTTCTTCACACCTCTGCTTCTCGAAAAGGCCTTTGTAGCACAAGATGCTCGCAGATCTATATCAAATCGCCGCTTCGTTGCCCCTTCATTCAATGATATACGGTTGATTCTTAATACCGCTCAAATCATGTCTTTGACAACCTTGGATGGGCCTTTGAAGCTTGTTACTTTTGATGGTGATGTTACTCTCTATGATGACGGTCAATGCCTCGTTCCTACGAACCCAGTCATACCACGGATACTTCAGTTGATGCAGAGGGGACTCTACATCGGCATTGTGACGGCAGCTGGATATACCGATAGTGTGAAGTATATGGAACGTCTCCACGGCCTTCTAGATGCCATCAAGTTTTCGAAAGATTTGACAGAAGGTCAAAAGAGCAACCTCATTATTCTTGGTGGGGAGAGCTCCTACTTGTATAAATCTTGTCCCACGTCCCCAACACTCCTTGTTGCCGAGCCACGGGAGAATTGGGAGCTGGACGAGATGCGCACTTGGTCAGAAACAGATATTCAACGCCTCCTTGATATTGCAGAGACCGCCCTCAGGGAATCCATATCTACTATGAAGCTGGAGGCTATCGTCCTCCGAAAGGAGAGAGCTGTCGGGATTATACCTGCTATTCCGGACGTTAAGTTTGAGCGAGAGCAACTGGAAGAAGCGGTGCTTGCTGCGCAAAAGACCTTGGAGCTCAGTGATATCGGACGCAGGCTTCCGTTTTGCGCATTCAATGGTGGGAACGATGTATTTGTTGATATTGGGGACAAAAGACTTGGTGTTCGGTGCTGTCAGAGATTTTTTGGGAATATTAGTGGCAGTCAAACTTTGCACATTGGCGGTGAGTACTGAAGATGGAAAATATTCCTGTTTGAAATACTAACCTTCCCAGACCAGTTCTTATCGGCCGGACACAATGACTTTAAGGCACGCATGGCCGGAACGACTGTGTAAGTGAAACACTCTCCTTTGTGTGGATGACAATGAGCTCACCAATTATCCATAGATGGGTTGCGAGTCCAGCAGAGACAGTCAGTAGTCTCGACGAGCTATGGGACCTCCTCGAGCACGGTATGCCTAAAGGATACGACCACGACGAGTGATAAATTCGTGTCGTACCTTTGCATTTTATGGCGAAGGTTATTTTTTTATGCTGCATGTTGGAAAATAGGATATCCGGCGTTTTATTTGTCTGGTTTCTGCTTTTGTTTTCCGCAGCCTATGTGGGTGCATTCTGGGAGCGAGGGATGGGCGAATACCGACTGGGATTGGTTTAGTTTAGGGTAATCAGCTGTATGCCATACAGCCAGGCACCATCGCAATCCAGACGAGTTTTGAGGCTTCAGGCCACCCCCTCTGTAATCATCAAATACCCAAGCCTCAAATGTGCAAAAGTGAGTGATAATACATGAAAGTGTGGATATAGAAGCAACTAGCCACCAACCACCGGCAGAGGCATGTGGAATTCAAAAGGTTCAGAGGGTATCTACACCCCAAGGATCTGCTGATGCATACATTACGGATTCTCGACCGAGTTCTTGAAATGCCAATTCATGGTTGATAAGAATGGTATAAATTGACCTAAGACAAACGCTATCGGTAAGGGCGTCTCGTCACTTCGGAGGTATCATACTGGGGTAGTTTTGCACTATACATACTTGATGTTAGGAGTCTTTACCCCGCCTTCTCTGCATCTCTCCAAATGTTCCCGCACAGTGCCTCAACCTCCGTCTGGGTCCCCTCCCGTGCATCCTGAAGCATACTAGGTGCGATGGGTAGAGCTTGAAGCGCCCGGTCCCCAAGATCTTCAATCAGAGGGTCAATTTGATCTATCTTAATGCCCACTGCCACTGCGGTTGCGACAATCTCCCGGAGCAAATCAATAACCAATTCCTTCACCTCTGGTGAGCTCTTAATCAGGGACTGGATGTCCGACCCTGTAGCGGCGCAAACTGTCTTCCCGGATCCGTTCTAGGTAACCTTATGCCAGCGCTCGTATCTGATATCTTTACAGACAGTTACTTTACATGACGCCCCAAGGGCGTCGCCGAAGAGTTGTATCTTCTCCTGCTCCTCCTCGAGGAGAAGGTGATCCGGGCCAATGCGTAGATCGTTCACCTTGCCTTCCCGATAAATCTCGCCTGGCGCCGGCTGCGAGATGGTGATGTAGAGCATCCCCAAGGCAATGGGGTTCCCGGGGGAAGGCGAGGCGGTAAGGAGGTTCTTTGATACCATCTACACCGTTCGGGGTCAGGATTATCGGAGGGCTCTCCGGCAGGGATATCGCTGCGAGCGGGGGGACTGGCCGCCAACGAAGGTTCCCGGGTAGGGACTTTGTCGTGTCCAGGATGTAGTCGTAGACCGAGGCGTCCTCGATCTCGTCCAGGGAGGAGTAAACTTTCGCGGGCCGGAAGGCGTGGTCGCCCCAGAGAGCAGTGCGCAAGGTGAAGCCTGCGGCCGAGACCATGGGGCACAGTAGTTGCTGCGACACACAATTGCGGTGTGGACTCTTGCATAGGTTAAGATGGATAGGAGGCACCGACGGCCATTGAAGAAAAAAAGTTAAACTAATAAATTTAGGGCGCGAAGAAAAATAGAGCTATGATTATGATACAACGCATATCCCCCGCCAAAAGCGAGGACATAAACCTCTTTCATTTTCTTCTCCATGTTGATCTAATTAGCCTAACAGCCAAGGATTGGATTGGGAAGGTGGGGGAGGGGCTGTACGATGCAGTATGATTGCAGCAGTAGTACTCGTAGCAGCAGAAGCAGCGGAGAAATGATTGTGTTGTATGCCGGTACCCGCAATTGGCCTTATCCTACCTAGCGTGTCGCTTGTACTTTTTACAAGTAGTCCTGCGGAAGCGGAAGGTGGAGTAGTCGAGTAAAGGATCCTCTGGATGAAACTCTGCCTATCGATAGAACGGTATAGTATTATATGACAGAATCTGCCGCACAAGGCTGGTTTAATTGCCGCTGTTTGCATGGTGTGTGTGTGTGTGCATCTGTGTTGCCAAACACTTTCAGGTGGATTGGGGGGAATTTTTAATACGATAAAAGAGCAAATTATGATACTGTATTACAAGAGGTTAAATTCCAATCAAGTGAAACACTTGAAGAAATCCGCTTTCAAATACTCCAATTGTCAACCTCTACCTGTGTAGATCTGATTGGTGTGTGTGTGTATGTTGAGAATTTGTTTTTTTGTCTGGATGAGCTTTCCACTTACTCGAGTAAACATTACTTTGCCAAATAATCACCAATTTAGTATTGGGCTATCCCCCCTTCCCTCTATTAGCCATGTAATATTATTGTATCATATTACACATCTTTGTTGGAGCCCTCCAATCCGACTTTCCCTGTGTCACCATGTGCAAAATTGAACGTCAGCTCGAACAGAATAGTTGACCGGGCTAGAAGACTATTGGATTCGATTCCAGTGTTCCACGAGTGATCGCTTGTGAAGGCTAAGTTGAACATTTTCTCCAATGCCAAGCGGGCGGATAAGTATGATATAGTGCTAGTAAGGCACAAGGCTTGTTGGGGGCAGGGTTCTTGCAACAAACCAAATCGGGCCAAACCGAAGGGAATCGGGTGGGAGGGGATATAAGCCCAGGGGGGGGGGGTTTTGAGAAAGAGGTTGACTTGTTTTCCATTCCTCCCGCAACGGTCATTTGGACTCACCCGTTCATTTTACTTTTCACTGTACTTTTCACTGCTGTGTGCTGTGGTATAGCATTATCCCCGAATTGGTGAATACGGTAGCTCGTGAAAATCACACGGCCACGGAAAACTGCTAGATGGCGGGCAGGAAGGATGTTTTTGTGGGGATTATCGGGATGGGGAATATGGGGAGGTTGTACGCCAGGGTGATTGCAGCGGAAGGTTGGAGGTTTGTCGCACATCTTCTTTCCTTCCCTTCTGACTTTTCTCCCTTCCCCATTCACTTTCTTTATCGGAGCACCCCCCCCCTCCTCTTTTCGGATCGTGCTAAAGCGGAGCTTTGAAGCGTTAACGCTTGCGATCGGGAAGACAAGTTCGAGAGCCTGAAGAAAGAGTTTGCTGGTACGTAATTCAACTCCCCGTAATAGTAATAGAGATGTCCGGGAGAGGGATGAGGCGTAGCTAATCGAGGATCTGACGAGTGGGAATTAGGAATTGAGAATATACATGTCTATGCAAATGGCCGTTCAGTTTCCCGGATTAGCGATTATATCATATACGCTGTCGAAGCGGAGCTACTTGATACGGTTGTTGCTGCTTATGGACCTTGTACCCGCCCCTCTCAAAGAACAAAGGAGGGGTAGCTGACTTTGACCACAGCGACAAAACTAGGTGCTATCGTCGGCGGCCAAACATCATGCAAAACTCCCGAGATCAAGGCCTTCGAAAAACACATTCCTCCTGATGTGGACATTGTTTCCTGTCACTCTTTACATGGTCCAACGGTTGATCCTGCTGGGCAGCCCTTGGTTTGTCTGCATTTCACGGAGCTATGTATGGTCAACTGATGTGTTATAATTCATAGGTTATCATAAGGCACAGGGCATCGGACAGAAGTTTCAAGCTTGTGGAGGATATTCTCTCCTGCTTTCGTTCCAAGCTGGTTCACTTGAGTGCGGAGGAGCATGACAGAATCACAGCAGACACACAAGCAGTCACACACGCGGCGTTCCTCAGGTCCCTCCCCCCCTCCCAAGGCCTTTTTTGCACAGACGGGAAATATCTAACGAGAAGTTTAGCATGGGGACGGCCTGGGCAGCAAATAACCAATTCCCTTGGGAGGTAACCCGCTGGCAAGGCGGTATAGAAAACATCAAGATAAACCTCACTTTAAGAATCTACAGCAATAAGTGGCACGTGTATGCAGGTTTAGCGATTCTCAATCCTGCCGCCCAAAAGCAGATACGGCAATACGCAGCCTCGGCCACGGAGCTCTTCAAGCTAATCTTGCAAGGCAAGAAGGAAGAACTGTCTAGAAGGATACGCTCCGCTGGAGAATTCGTTTTCGGGAAGCAAAAGGATCAGGAGCTTCTGTTACGGGATGATATCCTGGATAAGTTTAGTCTCAGTGGGGTGCCTCTGCATGAACGAAAGCCGAACAGCCACTTGAGTCTGCTGGCAATGGTGGATTGCTGGCACAAGTGCAATATTGTGCCATACGACCATATTATTTGCTCTACACCTGTGCGTCTCCGTTGTCCCCCGCCCCACCCACATGCTTACGCGGGGTAAATCTAATTGTTTGTCAAGACTAATCCTCTGTTCAACCCTCGGAAAAACAGTTATTCCGGCTCTGGCTCGGAGCAACAGAATATCTCTTCCGCCAGCCCGATCTTCTCGACGATTGCATCCGTTTCGCCATAGAGGATGAAACATTTCGTTCCGACGATCTAGAATTTACTTTTGCGGCCAGGGTAAGAGAAGCACCAAACCCAAAACCCCCATATAAACGTACTTTTCACCGCCCCCCACCGAATCAAACTAAACTAAACCAAATACTTATCCTCGATCGCATCGTTATCATCATCCCTGAGGACATGAAATAAAGTGGAGCACTCCCAAATACAATCCATCACTAACGGAGTAAAATAAAATAGGGCTGGAGTGACGCTGTGAGTTTCGGTGACTTCGATACATATAGAAAGCGCTTCGAAATGCCCCAAGAATACTTTGCACCACGCTTCGCGGATGCGACGAAGGTGGGGAACCAGATGATTAGCACTATTCTGGAGCGGACCAAGGATATAGAAAAGGCGAAGGAGTAGTGGCATTGTTTCTGACGCATCAAGGTCAGGTTTGATCACTACATTTTTTTTCTTTACCTTGTGCTTGTAGTCGAGTAATTGAGCATGGAGGAAGAGGAGCATCAACACGGGTATCGTATCGTATCATGGACTACCGGTACATTGTCCGTAGTAACTTATGCCATGTCATGCAATGCAATGCAAACCCTGAAGATCCTCACGTGATCATAAAGTAATGGGAAAAAAGTAAAAAAAAAACATCCTTCACCTTTCCATAAGCACCCGATATGTGTGCAAATGTGGTATGATAAAGTCCGTACCCAACTACCAAAAAAAGACACAAGAATGATAACTTAGTCCCGACCCAACCCATATACCCATCTACCCCCCCCGTTTATCAACAAGCCAAACCAAGCCAAACCGGACCGGACCAAACCTCAACGCCACTGCCCACCCCCCTACGAATGATACTCCTTCGCATCCCCTCGCCCGTAACAATCCTACAACTCGTATGGATTATCAGGCTGGTACGCCATCACTGGCGTTGAGAAACTGGAAGTGTGTACAGCACTTGCACGGGGGTTGCAGTAGGGCCACGTGCGCCGTGGAGGTTTGGTTCATTTCCTATTTTCAACAACAAGTGTGGATTGGGGAAGGGGGGGGACGGTATTTGGGTATTATGGGAGGCGATATCAAGAGTAAAGACGGGTCAGATTAGATCGGACTGATTCCTACTATCATATGGTACTCTGTGGGGGAGTGGGAAAGGGGAGGGGAGGAGAGGGAGGGGCTTAATGAAAAAAAAAAAAAAAGGAAAAAGGAAAAAGGAAAAAGGAAAGGAAAAGGAAAAGGATATCATATCGAATCCACCATCGCCAATTGCGAAACCCATATAACACAAGAAACAAAGACCATCATACTAACCACAACTATATCCCTTCCACCTCATCCCAAGCGCAAACACAAATTCGGGAAAGCCAAAAAAGAGAAAAAAATCAAGGAGAAACGCCAACCTCCTTCCTCCTCTCCTTCAAGAAATAAAACACCAAATATCCCACACCGACCACACCCGCCACCACCGAATACGCCACCACAGCACTCTGAGGAGCATCAGTCCTTGGCAGCGACAATCCGATCCCGCCATTGACTATGCCAGCGACAATGACGAAGCGTCCGTGCCAGATGTGAGCGTAACTCCACAAGCTCCGCTTCTGCGTCTTGAGGTAGACGTTGTGGTGGAGCTGGCCGAGCATGGCTTGCACGAGCAGGAGGGCAATTATGATAGTTCCGAAGTACTGGTGGAAAAATTTGTAGTGCTGTGTTATTTATTGTTCGTTGTTAGTCTATTGGTTGTCTTACTCTTATCCTTCATCACTAGGGGGAGGGAGGAAGGAGGGAGGTACAGAATTGGATATCTTGCTCCGCCAAATGCCCATTCCCATGCCCACCACTGCGAGCATGAAGTTTAGAATTTGTAAGCCGCGGTGGAGGGCGAAGGCGTTTGGTATGCGGTTGTTTAGAAGGCGCACCAGCGCCGCGCCGAAGGGGAAGAGGAGGATGAAGACTACGCCCATTATGACACCTGTATATGTGCACCATGGTTTTTGATTATTATCTGGTTCTCTTCTCTTCTTCTTTTCTCTTTCCTTTCCTCTTTCTTTTGATATTGACGTTTTCAAAATGCAAGCAAACACGGGACAGGCAAATTGGGAAGTGAATCAGTGGAGGCTTTTCCCTTTCTGTAATTGGCTTGAACAAAAAGGAAGTTCGCCCCGGGTATTATATGACTGAAATGAATGTGTGAATGTGCGGTAGTGATGGAAGAGAAAGAAAAAGGACAATTAAACTCCTCGACAGTAAAGAGTAAACACTATGGGATAAGGTTGGAAGAAAGGTGCAGCTGTGAGCGTACAATCCAGGCACAGAGACGAGTATCGTACGGGAAAATCCTATCACTCCCACACCAAGATAGAGAGGAACAACCAAAAAGCCCATCCTACAACAACCAAGAATAAATAGCATAACTCGCAAGACTGAATACCATACCATGCGCAATAAGAACCTTATCACCCTTCGTCATCGGCGGCGAAAAGCTAGTACTACTTCCACCCGAACCCCCAGTCGCACTCGCACTCGCACCACGACCCGAACTCGAACCACTCGAACTCGAACTCCCAGTCGCTTCTGCTCCTCCGGACGCGGTACCGCTGGCCGAGTCGCCGCTCACAAACGGGTTCGGTGAGTCGCCGCCAGTGACCTGTGTCATGTCGAGGCGATAAAAGCCATTACGGACGTGCTTGCTGAGGGTTTCGGTTTGGGATTTTGAGGTGACCGTCTGGTCACCGATGGCCCAAATGAAGTTTTGGTTTGTCGAGGTCACGGCAAGGCTACCGCCGTCCCAGGTTCTGCAATTACTGCCTTTGGAGCGGTTAGTACGTGATTATTGGAAGAACAGATAGGGGGGGGGGGAAAGGGAAGGGGGGAAGGAACATTTGATGTTTGCGGTCATTAACTCCCCCTGGACCCCAGTGCCCTCGAGCAGTTCGAACTGGATTGACGATTCGAATTTCGGTTCGACTTCACCCCTAAATCATCCCCGTCCTCGTCGTCAGCACCTAAACCCCCTCACCCTCAATCTCAAAAAGAGCTGCGCAAAAAAAAAAAAACCTACGTCCCAAGTCTAGGTGAAAAGGTAACATTCCCTTCCCCGTTCTGGTAAATAATAAACATCAAGGAACCGCTCATCGCCGAGCCAATTCCCGTCGCGATCCATCCTGCGCTCGTAGGCCCCCGGATATGCAAGAAGACATCGTCCCCAGAAGCAGGGAGGTTCCAGTTGGCGACAAAGGTCGAACTCCGGTCAGTGAAGCCTTGCACTGGCGACGAGCTCTGCGCGTATGTGAGTGTCGCTGTAGCAAGGTGAAAACAAGTTCCGTTAGCAGTCTACGCTTACTCGTCTCGTCTTGTCCCGTGTGCATTGTCACGCTGCGGTCCGGGCAAACGACAGGCGGGCAAGGCAAGGCAAGTTGAGGAAGGAAAAGGGGAGAAACAAACCAGCAGAGATCACGGCCGTAGCAAGAAAGCTTTTAAAAGAAACCATTTCCCTAACCTCCGTTCTTCTTCTTCGCGTACAGTCGTGTGTGTTACGTTACTGTTATGGTCCGATAGATGGCGTTGTGTATTCAGCACAAGTAAAAAACTTTCAACGAACTGGACAGACGGACGGACAGACAGAGCTAAAAGATCAAAGAAGCTGAAAGGAAGGCAGGGAGAAGGGACACCGCTTCATATATATATCTATGGGAAAAGAAAAGAAGAGGAACCAAGCTAGAGTATGATAGGGAGCTTGACCCTCCTCCGCCTTATGTATTACCAATACCAAGTAACTCCTCTAAATTTTCCAATACCGGTAAGGCACAATCCTTCCCCCCCCCCCCACACACTCACACACACCTGAAAAGCAATTATAACGATGTGAACAACGAGACGAAAATCCAACCACGATGACTGGCTACTATATGTGAACCAGCCTTCTTCTTCTTCCTCCTCCCCTTGGCCTTACCCGCCAAGAAACACACGGCAAGAATGACAAGGGGGGAGGAGGGTTACTCGAGTACGAGTACAGTTAGGAGCGGGGGAATAGAACCAACCGTGAGACATTGGAATGACAAGTACAAGTAAGAACAGTTACAGTAACTGGTATACAAAAAGCCTTTTATATCCCAGGGGAACAAGACAGCAAAACCTGAATAGATGTGCCAAGTCAGCACTTGACTTACAAGTGCACTACCGCAGCCCTTGCAAGAATAAGCCTGTGGAAAAGAAATGTGTTAAGGGTACCGTAGGTTCGCGTTGTGCGTAACCGGTCGGTACCTTGTAACTAGTATCATAACTTGTTCACCCCCCTTGCTGACGCACGGGGGAGATTATTGGCTTATTGGCTGGGCTGGGATGGGCTGGGTTTGGGGCTGAGTTGATGCGAGCCGCAAAATATATAAAAATTTCTTGGCTCCTTTTATTTTATTTTTTTTTGCGGGGGGGGTGACCTTGCTTTTTTTTTTTTTTTTTTTTTCAATTTCTTTTTTTAGATTCATGATAAAGTGCAGAAACAGAACAGAACATTCTCGGGCTGGACTGGAAATGGGCTTGGCTAGTGACGATTTGATTTGATTTCCGATCTGTTAGGATTACAAGTACGAGTACAGTATTTTTTTTTTTTTTTTGTTCTTCCCACAAAAGTGAGTGAGGTTGTTATCAGTGGATTTCTTTATTAACCTACCTATATTTGGAGGACGTGGTGCGAATTCGATTGATAACCAGTGCCAGCACAGTTATCTTACCGGGTACCGGTAAGTTGAGGTGGTGAAATGGTTCTCTCTCATTGGCTTTCATGAGTCAGTTTGTTAGAAGCTAGAATTTCGAAAAAATCGCCAAGAGGCCAGGAGATACCGCCAAGATTGGCTGTCTCTATGATTACGCTTCACAGAATACTGAACAACTGAATACCCCCCCCCCTTTCCCTTTCCCTTTCGCCTGACTTATGCTCATAAGTAAGTAAGTATCTTGCTATCGTAGCCTTATAAGGTATGATACAATAGCTCTTCAACAACAACAAAAAAAAAAAAAAAAAAAAAAAAAAAAACTCCTGGGTGTTGAAAAGTTGTTATTATCTTTCTTTCTTTCCATGGCGACCATGTGAATTTGATAAACTATCACGATACAGCACGCCCGCAGTCTCTCCATACACATTTCTCACAAAGTGTGCGGCTGAGTATAGTACTCGTACCTTAGACTATCTATCCGTCCATCCATCCATCCAACCAACCAACCACCAAAAACTGGTATCTCGCCAAGCCGGTCCAAGTCAAGACCAAAAGGAATGAATACTCTAGTACTATAATTAAAAAGGCATCACCACCCACATCGACACAATCGTTAGCCGCCCCAACAACAAAAAAAAAAAAAAAAAAAACCTTTTACCGTAGATATTGCACCTTTCCCACGGTACATTCCACCCTTTGCGCAACAACACAACACAGCAACTTCTAAGGAATGAATGATACAGTTACCGTACTCGAGCACAGTAATAAGCCAAGCCCGGTATGAAGCGGGGGGAGGAGGAAGGGCCGTAATTTGAACCAACTTGAATATCATCAAATTCCCAATCGTATGGCCAAGAAAGAAAAAAAAAAAAAAACAATCAAAGGCAAGAATGAAAAGAAAGAATGAAAAACGCTCACACACAATTGAGATGTCAATTTCAGCTCCTCCTCCTCCTCCACCTCGTATTACCACCCTCTCTCTCTCTTTTTCTCGGAGACGTGAGTTACCGGTATGGGAAGGAAGGGGTAAAAAAGTTCCATAACTCGTGCGCAATCCTAAGCATCGCTCCCCAACTCGAGTTCGGGTCGAGTAGAGTCGAGGTCAAACTCGTGCAGTGCACGGCGATAGACACAGCCAGTCATGCTGCGACTGATAAGGCACGGTGCAAGTATACGTAGGTAGTGCTTGTAGATAGTATCATATACAAGTACTTGTAAGCAGGTAAGTAAGAAAGCACCGGTAGCGGTATCGGTCCCGTCCCGCTTTTACCGTTCGTGGTCCCTGACGGCGGACAGATCCGTGGGAGTGACAAACACCCCTCCCCATTCATACGTCAGTTAAACAAAGTTACCGGAGCAGGAGCAACAACAAGGCATGAATGAATGAATGAATGAATGAATGAATGAATGGACCCGAGTGCAGCTCAATACAATACGCGTACATACCGATATAATTTACCACCCCCGCAAACGCCTTGCGTAGCTCTCTATCTATCTTCCAACGCATAAAGGATGGAATTACTTTTATAAACCATCCGAATGTGCAAAACTTCACTACAGTACTTGGCATTTTTGCATAGCCTACCGGGCGACCATGATTTGATACCGGGAGTCCCGTCCATCGTACTCGTACTGTATAAAACTTGATGATGATGATGATGATGATAATAACTGGTCTGTCTGTCGAGATGTATGTATGCGAAAATAAACTTTCTTTCTTTGCCAAGTCTCCCCCCGGTCGTGGATTTGTAATGGGACCGACGGACTCGATCCCCATATCTTGCGAATCCTTGCTCTCATTCCTTTACAGGTATCAAAGTCCAAGTTGTAAACTTGATTTATCATAATTACTTATTGCCTGCCCTTCCTGCCTGTCCGCCAAGGGTTTGAGTACGAGTACTGCGCGGGTTGCGTCGCGGCGGTTGGCCCCTTCGGGATTATGATGACGAATGATGATGAGAGATGGTACTCGTACAGGTATTCGGGCAGGTACTTGAACTGTGCTGCTGATAAATATCGGGAGATATGATACTGTACGAGTACAGTACTTGCACGAATACAACCCTTGTATTGATAGAGATTTGTATGGGGTTAGCGGAGATAGCTTTTTACAATACGATTATTATAATAATTATAATATTATATTATTATTATTATTTTTTACTGCGGCCTCGTAAATCCATGGTGCAATAAGATATGATACGCACCTTTGTTTCCATCCATCCATCCATCTGTTCATCTGCGGAGGGTGGAGGTCTACTGTACCCTGGTAGGATGGAAATTGAAGGAGAACACGGTAAACTACCGGTAGTTGTTTTATCACTGCCTGTGATACTCCTACTTGGTATGATAAATGAGTATCGTCGGGTACAGCGCCTACCGGTAGTATTGGATGAATCCCGCGGCCTCCGCTGATAAAAAGGTAATACCGAATCACGGAACTTCACTAGCATCATGTCTGTTCTTCGTTTCATTTCACTTTCCTACAAGCGCTCGCCAAGTACTCCTACTTGTATCATACCAAGCTGCGCACACATAGACTTTCTCCAACATTCCATCACCCCGAGTACCCCACCTTTAGAAGTTGAAGGAAGAAAAAAAAAAAAAAAAAAAAGTCCTTCATGTATTGCACTATATCTAGGCTACCGTAATGTATCGCGCATTTGTAGAAGGAATGAAAAAAATTAAAAAAAGGCCATTGCAAACTTTTGGACTTCAAAGAAAGTCAGAGCAAACAAGAACTGATGTTCAGTGAGTAAGTACTCTAGGCACCAGGACACCATACAGCTAGAACATCAGTAGAAAGGTGAAAGATAAAAAAGTAAAGAAAAAAGAAATTAAAACTATAAGGAGTTAGATTAGACCAGACGACATCTATCCCGCATGTAAACATTCCCTTACCTCTTCGTTTGCCCCTCCACCCCGTCCAACCACCCATTCTCCCGCAAACACCGTCCTAATTCCCAACACAAATATTGCAAACTCCAACAGGCACCGCATTTGGAAGCAGATAGAAAGTAAGCAAAATGACAACTAGGAGAGAGTGGAGAAAAAAATACAAAACAAAACAAACAAAACAAACAAAAGACTCCAGCCCAATGATAATAACAACGTCTTTGCCAGCCATTTATATTCCCTGCCAAACGGTGAAGAACCGTTTTGTTTCTCAACATGGTGACTTTGTACAATCCCGCCATTTTGGTTTAACTCCATGCATTGCGCTACATCTGCCTTTCGCTTTTTGGAATTGATAGGAATGGCGTGCTCCACATCAACCTAGAGACCCACCCTCTGGGAATAGAAGTGGTGGTTCATGTCATAGGTGAGGATATGCTCCTCAAATCTCCCTCCTGCTTTTGCTTTCTTTTTTTTTCTCTTCGGTATTTTTTCTTTCTCATTTTTCTTTTCTTTTTGTTTTCTCTAACCAGAGTCAAGTAAGCAAAAAGCACAGCAAGCGTAGAAATTGGTTTTTTTTGTTAGCCTAGAAGTTGCGTTAGAGCACACATCCGATGGAATATGAGGGAGAAAGAGTCCTCACCTTCAAACTCTGCATTCCGTTAACGCAGGGAACTTGCCAGCACTGCGACCTTTGTCGAGGACGTTCTTGAAGAAGGAGGATGAGCGGATATTCTCCTGCTTCACACAGTCATGGTAGTGGACCGGTACGATACGGCACCGTTGCAATTCGCGGAATCCGTCTTGCCACAAATGATGACATGCAAGAAAGATCTTGATGTCCATATGCTGGAGACTCTGGCCGTATTTACTCAGGGCATGGCAGAGGTCTACACCAATTTCCTGCTCTCTCTTGGATACATTTCCGTAGTGATTGATCCAGATCCAGAATGAGAGGCGTGTCAACTGGTTGGGCATTTTTTCCAACACCCGCGCAATACCTATAAAAAAAACCCTTATTAGTCATGACAATCCTAGGGTAAAAATCAGCAAAACAGGAAGGAACGTACCTCTAGATGTAACTAACGGACAATCGACAATGTCTAAATCATTTAGATTACTAAGTTTCCGGCAGAGTAGGAGGAGAATGTCATCACTAATTTGGTAGGACCTAGTGAGGTGAATCTGGGTCAATTTGAAAGTGGACGCTTTTTCACAGTGGAATATATTCCCAGGGATCCTGATATATGTGGGAGCATTCCTCAGAGAAAGATCCTGGTCTTGAGTAATCAGAAGCCTCCTCAGCTCAGGCGCATTCCTGATAATGTTTTCCCAGACTCTCTCTCCTGTTGCGATCTTCTCGCCCCTATCCTTCATACGGATCTCCCTAAGGTTTGGGAACTTCTGCGCCGAGACTAGTTTGTTGAAGACAGGAACCGCGTTAGGCATATCAATGGACATGACGTGGATGAGAGAGCATCCCTGCATTATGTCCGGCAGCAAATGGAAAGCATCGACCTGCTCTGCGACAACAGCCCTGGAGTTGCGATCACGGTTGTTGTAGCTTTGGTAGCTCGCCCGTAAGCCAAACGGAGGCACAGATACCCGCAGAGACCGGACCAAGGCTCCTATATCCCGATCGTGGGATAAAGTGCGTGCAAACAGTTCCAGATTCGACCACTCATTCAAGTTGACGTATTTATACAGGATCTCTTGACCAAGAGTGCGCCAATGGCGGCAAGTCCTGAGAACGCTCTGAAGGCCTTTATATCGAGTCTTGTTGAAGGAGGAGGGGACCTCAAAGCTGGACCCGTATGTGAGGTCCCTGGTCTTGACCTGGACTTCTGGTAGAACACCGTCCGCGGCATAACTAAATATCGCATGTAGTATTTCCTCCGGTAACTTTTTAATGCCGCCACAACCCCCAGAGGGGCGCCCGCGAAAAGTGGGTGCGCCAGCATCGCCGTTATTACGGGACCTAGGTGGGTCTCTACTGTGGCCCCCGGATGCCACCAGATTGCCATTGACCCCCGCGGACACGGTTGACTCATTAGCTCTGTTTACCGGCACGGGCGGTTTGCTGACTTTGTGATGCGATACGAACGGTTTTCTAGATTTATTTTCTGGCGCAGGTGGTTTGCTAGCTTTGTGTTCCGGCACAGGTTGTTTGACAACGTGGTCTCCTGGCGCCTGTGGCTCACTAGCGTGGTTTGCTAACATAGGTGACTCGCAATCTTTGCCTTCAGACGCCCCAGATGATCCCTTTGACTCTTTTGCCCTATACTTTTTCGCATAGCGCGATTTCCCGGCTTCATGGTTCCGGGGGTTTGGGACGCTGCCTGGGTCTTCGGGTAGTTCAAATACGCGCTCTCCAAGCGACACCGGGGATTCGGTTTTGTTCTCGGCTGCTCCATCAAAGTTCTCAATAATAGCTCGATCAAGAGGAACACCCACATTCCACTCGTCATCGGTGAGGCCAGTCTGGGAGGATTTCTTATCCCATTCCCATTCCCAAACACTTGGAGTCTCGTTCCCGGAATCAGACTCATTCATCCACGAAGGGACTTCTTGGATCTCCGGGTCACTTTGCTGAGGATCAGGCTCTCCTTTAGTTGCAAACTGGCCAGGCTTCTGCAGACTCACGGCAAGTGCCATCTTGGCTTCCTTAAGCATTGTTAGTGGAGAAAGGCTTGGAAGGAGAAATACACATACATCTCGAGATGCGAAGCAAGACCCCCGCGAGCCGCCGGGAGGCCCGAGGAGCTTTTCCGATATTTGAGGTACTGCCATCCCAGCATAGTCAGTAATTTCTCCGGTAGAGAATTCCTTAGCAACACTGGATCTGCTCTTGATTAACTCACCTTCTGCTGATTCAATACAATCCCCAGTTTTCCCAGCAGTGAGAGACCCTCCGTCGCCCGGTCCAGTAGGTTGATGCCTCACCTCCAACGGAGGGGCAGAGCCGCTCGGTGGCGAAGAGGGCAGGGAGCTCGGACCAGAACTAGTGGAAGGCGCTGAGTCTTTGGGGGAAGGGGGCAATACCGCCCCCGCAGCAATACCTGGTGCCCCGCAAGAAGTATAGACATCCCGTGCGACCTGTTTTTTGACAACGGGGTCAAGTTGAATTCCCCCCTCTTCACTCTCCTTAGAAGATTCATCGTTCGCACGCTCAGGGGGTCTCGCATTGGGATAAAAGGTGGCGTTATTTTCAGGAAGAAGCCCCTCGTGCTTCGAAGTGGTTAAATCTAAGGATTCAACAGTCGCGGCTTTATCTCTACCCGTCAAGGTCCTTGTAGAGACCACTGTGGTAGCCCCTGAGTAGTCACTAAAAGGACCACCCTTCCTCCCAAGGGGCATTCTATCGACATCCATTAGGATGGCCTGGGATTGGCCATTACACCTGTTTCCTGAGTGGGCGCCCCTGCGGCCACCTGGGGTGGCGCATACGCGGTCGCCATGGCTCGGTAGGTTCTTCGATGAATAGCCTCCTTCGTGCTCCTTGGGAGCAGCTTCTGCAGGACGGGGAGGAGCTCTGCCGGTAGAGACAGTGTATTCACTCGTGGTACGAACGACCTGATTGTGAGAATGGTGCAGGTTCTGAGAAACATCCCTAGATTCCCACCCCAAGGAATCTTGATCCGGAATAGAAATTCCACTGGAGGTTTTCCGAACAAGAGCGCCGGTTGTCTCATCCCTCGGGTTGGCCTCGGGCTTAATCTTTCCAGAGTCAACCCCGCGCAAACGAACCGGATCTAACTGCCAGAACATAGACCGGTGCGTTTCGACAATGTATCTAAGCCGGGGGAAGCCCCGCCCCGGATCGGCTCGAAGGAGGAAACACAGACGGCCGTATTTCCTCTGGATAGCATCTGGGTCTGATGCGTATTGCCTTGCGAAGTTGTCTAGGAGGCGGACACCACCGCTTGATCTCTGAAATAAGTCGTCTTCCTCCATGTTACAACCAAAGCCCTCGGCGCACGGGGTTTTTAGGAACTCTTTGAGCGAGCTCGAAATAGGCGGCTTCGGCTCAATAACTCCACTAATTGTCTGAGATACTTCCATTAAATGTTTAGAGTCACTGGTCATCACTCGTTCAGGATCAGCCGTTGCAGGCGGAAAGGCCCTGGAGTTGCGAAAACCGCATCCACCGCTCGACGAACTCCCATACCCGGAACTATCCCGAGTGGCAGGCCTGGCCTGACAGGCAGTTTTAGCGGGCCCGGTGCTAATAGATCTAGCGTTATTATCTGCTCTCGTGGCGTTTGAAGTATTGCTAGCGACGTCAACTTTCGGCCCCGTAGCGTGAAAATTCGGGGGTAGAGTATCGGCAACCGAAGCTTTGGGACCCGGGATCTCCAAAGACACGCCCCCACCATGCTTGCTGTCGCCAGCTTCATCATATAACTGGCTCAATTCAGCCTTGGCCTCTCTTGGAGCTGTCCGTGTGCCGTGTGTAGTGAGCAGTGGTCTTCTGTTTCTCCAGTCGTTTCTCTCCTTGGAATGAGCGATACTGTGTACGTGGTCCGAGTATGCGACAGGCGGCTTGGGAGAAGGACGCGGTGCGTTTACGGCACCAGCCTTGTTGTCTCCCTTAACTGCCATGGACCTTTCCTGAGTCAAATGAGAGCCCCTGTTGTTCTCCCGTCTGGAATCTCTCGCGTGGAAAGTGGGGCCTGTCGGAGCTTGAGAAACGATGCCACCGCGCTCCCCGCCACTTGGTCTCCCGGACGAATCCGGCACAGTTTTCGACTTGGCGATGGTGGAAGCCTTGTCATTCTCACGGGCCTTTGGCTTTTCTGGAAGTATAAAAACGGGACGGTCAGAGGGCAGAAAGGAGCTACCGCCGTTCCCACCGCCTCTAGATCCTGAGACTTTTGGAGCACCCTTGACCGGGACAAGTGTAGACCCCTTAGTATGAAGGAGTTTGCAGTTAGTTCCCCGGGAACATTTATCTGTACACTATGTCAGCATTTCGCTTTTAGCTCGAAAACGAGGAAATCAATCATTACCTTTTAATGTAAAGAAATCGTGACAAGGCGGAATAATATCTTTTCCCGGCAAAGCATCACGATGGGCAAACCCACAATCCAAACGGCTACATTTCCCTATATCGCGCAGCTGGGATCAGTAAATGCAAAAGGAAATCAAGTGGTGTAGAGTTATAGTGGCTGCTATAAAACTTGTCTCATCCCCAAAGGATCTTTTGTGAGGATGAAGGGATATGGGGCTGCGCAAAAAGCCGTTACGCTTGGCTTACCATGTCTATACCACTTATCACAGAGAACCGAGCCATTTGAATGTTTTGAACGAGGACCGCCGGCAGCGGCTCCTGAATTTTGAGCCATGACAGATTGAATGGCGCTCGAAGAGTGTCCTGACAAAAATGTGTTAACGAGAAGAAGTAAATAATTTGAGGCCGCGATGCGAAGGTAATATAATGAGAATAGAAGGTTGTTCCAGATGTTTGTTGAACACCGCGGAGACTTGGAGGTTGATGATGATATATTGATACCACCCCCGGAAAGCGCAAACCGGGATGCGGTGAACAAGAAAGGAAATAAAAAGAAAGAAAAAAAATACAAACCTTCTGGAACAGGTATTTCTTCTTCTTCTAGACGCCTACCCAATTTATCCCTCGCTTACGCAAAGTCGCAATCAAACTTGTGACAGTCAATGTTCGAATTTGATAGGAAAAATGTGGGGGGGGATGTGGGGGAGGGGAGGGGAAGGGAGAAATTTATATTCAGAGAAAATAAAGTAGAGAAAATGAATTGATGGGGAAGATGGATATGAATTCTCTCCGCAAAGAGAGCGGATGAAAGCGAGGTATGGAAGGGGGGGGAAGATGAAAGAGTTGTGGTGAGGGGATGGGAGGAGAGTTTTATAGAGAAGATGGATGGGGATGAGGACACCGTAAGGCAGCACCAACAAGGAGGAGCGACGAATTTTATGCCGAGGCGGAGAACGAAGAGGAGGTAAGAGGGTTAACAATTAGGGCTTCCCTTTTCAATTGTCTCTTTCGGAGAGGGCAAGAAGCGAAAGGTGAAGTGCTTCGTAAGGGTAAATGAATGTGTAAAGCTACGAAGCTGATGGAATATTTAAGGTGGGAAGTTGAAGATTATGATGGAAAAAGAGGGTGAAATTGTGGGGGGGAGTTACGGTGGGACCAACATAGTACGGTAGTCTAAACCTGACGTGATGTCGACTCCGCTGAAAGGGGAGAAGCGGGAAGCGATGGTGATCGCGCCTTCTCACTCGTTACCTGACTCGATCAACAGAAACTGAGGCTCTGTTTGGGGGGGAGTGAAGTAAGGTTTTCTTCCTGAGGGGAGATCTCTTTGGACGAGGAAGTTAAGGCCAGGATAAAGGAAAGGCTCGGCAAAGCTACGGTAGTACCACTAAGAGTCGGTATCATAGGATGGTCGACCTGTCAATCGCAAAATGTCTGACAAGGATTGTCGCACTTGTACCTCCGGGCACCAAAGGGAACGAGTGTGAGACAATGGTATACCGTTAATAAATTACTGTGATATCGCTATACATCGTCTCCAGACCAACCTGCAACTGCCCACGGAACAATTTACTGTGAAAAATCCAGTAGAGAGGCATGAATAGGTCGTCTGATTGTTGCAATACCGCTGGATTCGAGCGCCGGTACACCACCGCAAGCAACCCAGCGTGCCGTAGATCTGATCCCTAACACAACACGTGTGAAAGTCCCGGGAACCATAAAGGTTCCCGCCAGTGCAGTGCTTTGGTATCGGCGTCCAGTCCACACAACAAGCCCAAGACCACAACGGTACCCTGTGATAGGATACTCGACGTATCGTCTGTTCCCAAAACCTAAGCAGAAACTAAGCTAGCCTTGAAACGAACTACGATATCCTAGTTCCGAATTCCTACGATACTCGATTGCCTGAGTACCCTATGGTACAGTACCGCACCGACGGACCCAGTCCATGCAATGTACAGTACGGTACGACGGTACGACAACTGAGTGGTGTCTCGTTCAAGCCTGGCACCGAGCAGTGCTAGTATACCGGTACCCAGTTCTCGAAAAACACAAGCACAGTACAGTGTAATGTGGGTCTGTCAAAACGCATCACTCACATCACTCATAACCATACTTAGAGATACCTATGCGAGTACCGGTAGTGCAGGGCGCTGTACCGAAGGATGCGTTGAAAAATTGGGTGCGGAGAAGGACTTCCCACACCTATCATTTTCCCCTGGTCCCCACAGAAGCAGCCCTCTTTACTCGCACATCGGCGTTTTTGGTGTGCAGCCGGGTGCTGCCTGCACGATACATAAAGCCTCGAACAAAAATAAAAAATCCCCGCTCTGTCTCACCACCACCAACCGCCGACAACACCGGTGGACACACGCTGACCAGGAAAAAAATGGAATTACGCCATTTCAAACATAGTCTATCGGCACAACTCCCTCCACCACAAAATCGAAATTGCTCTGCCAGTACCATGCCAACATAGGAGCTCCGGGGCTAAAACCCCCCACCAATTCATCATCACCCATCGACCCAACTTTTTTACTCCTCGAAAATGATTCCATACCCGCTCTAATAGACCACCTCACGTACCGGTATCGTACCCACACGCATAAATAGAAGTCCGACAACGTATCAGTAAAACCAAGACCCGGAAACAGAACAGCCTGCTCTCCATATAATGCTAGCACCTCGATGATGATTATATTTGTTACTATCATGGAAGATGAATTGCACTCCGCATGATACGAGTGCGAACTCTATCCCTCTTTGCATCGATACCAGATGAAACCCCATTGATATTATCGGTCACCCCCTCTTCTCAGCTTAGTGGATAGAGCACGTACTTGTACAACGGGCAAATCATTTTAGTCCTTCCCACGTTTTCCCCTCCACTCAACACCACCAATGTGAAAAATGTAGACTATTTGTTTCTAATGGACCGATAACGTGCTCTGAGAGGTATCAAAGCAGAAATTTAACGTGATATCAAAAAATGGATGGGTGCTAGATGAGACTGAAGCGATGAAGGTGCCGTATCTCTTTAGGTTTGGCGTGCACCTACCTCACCTGCAGATTGTCACCCCCCGTGCAGATCCGCAGACGGTACAAGGAATGCCCTGGTACGGCAAATCCCCCAACGTCGTCGTTAGCACCAAGAAAAAGCTTGGTACCGGTAGGGAGGCTGCCACTGAGCCGAAACGACTGGGCGCCGCCGAGACTGTTGGTGAGCTGTGGACCAGCCTGTTATGGTTGCTGCTACCCTTCCCGACGACCCCAGACGATTTCGACAATTCTCTTTTATTTTTCCCTCCCGCCCAGCACCCCACCGCCTCCTCCCCCCTCTCAGGATTTCTCTCCTGATCCGATCCTCCCTCGATCACTCCTATTTGTTAAACGCCCCCCCCACCCCGCAATGTCTGCCACTGTTACCATTGATAAAACCTACTTTGAAACCCTTCTGCGGAAGGCAAATGTAAGTGGGAATACTCTCTCTCCATCCAAGAGTTTGCTACCATATTTTAAGCTTTGTCGAATCGTGAGGCAAAGTGCAAACGAACGGAAAAAAAAAGGAAAAAAAGAGGCTGATTCGGGTTGAGGCAGGTTCATGGGAGTGAGCCTGACCACAACGAGAATACGAATATCGTAGCAGTTACAAGAGATTACCTCGAGGACTTGGTCAAGACAGCAAAGGAGTACAGTAATATCCCCTCTCTATTGTTTGCTCCAGAATCTTATGGCGGGTTGCCGGGATGTGGGTTGCCGAGAGGTTCGTCGCTTTCCAACCAGGGATGGCTGATAACATGGCTATTTAGAGGCCCTGCGTACTGCTCTTATCCGCGGGGGTGTTACAGTCGAGAATATCGAGGTTTCTGCTACCTCCTCCTTTTGCACGTTTGCGCTAACATTCTGCCCGACAGCTCCTTATCAACGCGGGATTTGACGAGACAGATGCCCACGACCCCAGTGAACGGAATGGTGATAGAGATTCTCAACCCTTACCCACGCCCTCTGAGAATGGCGGTGTCAACTTGAACTACGATCAACTTAGCTCCTCCGCAATTCAGAGCTATCCAACTACATCGTCGACCTCCTTCCGAACCCAGCCGCAACATTACACGAGTCAACCCTCCCATGAATACACTAGCAGCAGGCTCAGTCGTGGTAGTTGTCGAGAACCGGATGATTATGCAGGTAGCGATGGAACTGAAAGGCAGGATACTCCAGGACCAAAGCGGGGAGGTGGGGGTGGGGGCAGCAATGGCTATAAAGGTGATTCCGCTGGAAATAGAACACTGTTCTTTTCACGTCTCCCCGAAAAGGTCACATATACCAGCTTTCTAGGGGCCATCAGGGGCGGAATGGTTGTCGATGCCTGGATGAAGCCAGGCGATCACTGTGGATCCATTTCATTTTTGCATTCCCAATCTGCTGAGGCCTTTTATAGATATGCAAAGAAGAATGATGTCTACATTGATGGTCGCAGGGTAAGCTTCAACACTTAACCCAAGAGTTTGATACGTCAGAAATGGCAACTAATGGCAGTAGGTCAACGTCGACTGGCGTGAGCAAGCCCGCCAATTTGTTGTATTACCAAATATACTTCGTCAAATACATTCTGGTGCCACCCGCAATCTCCACTTGAAAAACATCCCCCCTACATTGACCGAGGCCCGCTTGAGGGATGACCTCGACCACATCGCCAACCTTTCCATCGAAAAGATTGAATTTGACAAGACCAGGAACTCTGTTCAAGTTAACCTTAACTCTGTCTGTGTAGCCTGCTTCGCTAGGACATGCCTCAAGTCCAGGGCGTATTACAAGGGCACTAAAATTGAGTTTGGTGCGGATGAATGTGCAAATTCTCTCCCGGATCTCAAGGCGTACAAGCCAAAACAGGAGCCTAAAGCGAAACCGGAACGAAAGATATCCAATCGTTTCGACGCACTTGCACTTGATTGCGAGGAAGGAGGTTGGAATGCCGGCGACGATGCGGGGGAAACAGAAGACTGGGCAGACAGTGTTACTAATGGGATTGGAAACGATGGTGATTGGTGATTTCCGATCGAATTGGGGTGCCCCGGATTTTGTCGGGGCACTCTTCGCATTTTTTATTTTTTTTCTTTACCCCAACTTACTTTCTCCAGTTTACGCCTGGACTGACAGTTAGTCACCGTGCTCTCCTGTCACAAACCAGATATCTATCTTCCGCTCTTGTTGGTGTCCCATTTTCGGTACTTGGAGGACTTTGTCTTTTTTTTATTTTTTTTATTTTTTTTAAACCTTCCTTTGTTTTTGATGCTCTGTTTACTTGACTATACCACTTTGCCACGTACCACCGAAGTACGCACCACCGAAATATTTCTTGCTTTCCTCCTTTCTCTCCTTCCATTATATGTAATCCCAATTCGCCATTTCTCCCGTCTAGTGTACTTGTATTGTAACATGGGGTTGCCCATACCATAGCATCAAGCCATGCCAATCCGTCCATACATGCCTTGGCATTTTGCATTACCTTTCTAGCCTCTCGTCTGATGCCTTGCTTTCTAGCACTTGTCTCTGTCTCGGCTTTGCTGAAGCAATTGTGGGGCGTTTTGTAATTGGACACTTGACATAATTGTGCACCAGTAATCACTCGAAATTTAACTGTCTGTGAATACCACGGGACAACCAGTGCATCTCAATAGTCGTATCGTATGATAATGCTCCTCGTTATAGAGTCCCTCTTTCGTACGATAGCCGATGAAATAGAAGGAATTGACACAAACCCATCCAACACCAACAACATTGGACCATGACCCTCCACCCCCCAAGTCGGTCATCATCACCTCATAGCCAGTGATGAGACACGACTGATACAGGCACAACAAATTTGTCCCCCCCTTCCCAAAAAAAAAAAAGGAAAGAAAACCTTACCGTATTGCAATAAATTGACTGCTATCGCGCGTGCGGGTACGTGTAATTATCATTATCCCCGATTCTCGAATGAAAAAAAAAATGAAAAAATTCAACAACAGAAAAAAAAAAAAAAAAAAAGTCTAGCAACAGCACGTTTCGATCGTGCGACCTCCGGGTTATGAGCCCGGCGCGCTTCCGCTGCGCCATGTTGCTGTTTGTGTTTGTGTCAAAGGCCTTGGTTTTGGATCCCTTGACTTTTTTTTTTTTTTTTTTTTCTTTTCAAAAAACTTTTTCTTTTTTTTTCGCGCGCGCATAAATTAGTATTGTCTGTATTAGTCATGACATGGTAAATCACTCGTTTATGGTATTGATGGTTTTGAGAGAAGGTGAGAGAGAATGGTGTGAAGCCTGATTCTGATTAAGTGGTTTATATCCTCGATCCGGGAGGAAGGGGAAGAAGAAATGAAATAAAATAAACAAAGGGTGGGGAGAGATTGGCGGCATAGTCGGAGAGGTGAGAGGAGGGAAAAAAAAAAAAAAAAGGACATAATAATATTATCATAGTTGATATTGAGAGAGGAATGAAGGAATGAAGTATAGTATTACACAGTCGCACCCCGTTGTCCCGGACCTCACTCTCCCGGATTATTCGCCGTCCCGGAGGCTATTTTCAGGATTCGCTCAAGATACCTAGAAATGCACACCTCACTATCAACGGGCCTCTCTCCTCTCACTCCCATATGTAAGCGCAGCTCGCATTTGGAGGATTCCAATCCGGCAATTCTACACAAAGATATGCTCTGAGCCCTCACTCAAACCTCAGCTCATTTCCACACATCCCTATATCCGTAACATATCGCTACGCAACCACCACTCGATTCTCCGTCTTTTCGCTATCCGGGACAGGGCGCCAACACTGGATTTTGACCACAGGGTGGGACTGTATATATTAGTCCAGTGCTCGAACGGACGCTCCGCACCATAAGTATACCTACGATATATCCACATACCCGTAAAGTGCCCATCCATGCGAACGAACGGGCGGCGTTGTTTCTATTATCGGATACTTGCACAGAAGGCCTTTATATCATACGTTATTCCTTTCTCTTCACTTTTTTTTCCGTCCAGGGATTTGCACCGTGCCCTGGTATACAGAGAGAGATGTCGGTGGTTGGGGAAGATACGTAATATTATATATTTACATGCATACGTTGCACGGCGCGGGAACCTGTGGGTAGACCGGGTACGATATATAGGTAGTGGGGATGTGCGATATCTGTGTTTTTGCCGTATCGTACGGTTGTGTGGGCAGGATTCCCATCTTGTTCGGGGAAGTGTATGTGCTGATGGTCGTCTTCGCTGCCCTCCCCACCCCCATGGCGGGTTTATTTATTTGTTTGGTTATTTGATTATTTATCATGTGTGGACAAGTATTTAAACATAACGACGAAGCGGCCCCTCAACAGGGCAGAGTGTGATATGATGAGCTAGGGTGGAGAAGGGCGATTGCAGCGCTGCAGCGCGGTATCATAAGTAAAGTATAAGTCACAACAACTCACTCGGACGATTATCCAAATTTTTGTATTCTGATGGTTATAGTTATCAAGAGAGGGGGGGATACATAGACTACAAACGATCGGCAATTTAAAAGCAACCCTCCCCCCTCCCAAGTTTGTGATATCATACCTCTCTTCTTCTTGCAATCGAAAACTTACAGTACACTACTGCGGTACTGTACAGTACCCACGCAGGGGGGGGGGCCAAAATCGACATAATAATAATTATTATAACTACGGTAATATCATACATCCCCTCGCAGAATATCTAATATCGAAAAAGACGTTGCCCGGCCCCCCACATGCGGGAACATAAAATCAGCTTGTGACCCCCCAACGGAAAAGAACAAACCGACTACCCACCACACACCTTCCATGCATTTTCCCCACTCGCTCATAGAACCCGAGTACGTATCATACCTACCATAGTGCAAAAAAAAAAAAAAAAAAAAAAGAGGGGGGAGGGGTATCATAAATGAAAAAAATCACCAAAGGACCAAAGGCTTAAAAGTTAAGGTCCCAGTTGTTGGTCAGCGATATCTTCCTTCGGGTGCACTGTGCTAAAGGTGGCTCTTGCATGCGTGCATCTTACTGATCTGAGATTGGCCTGGCGCCGCATCACATAATTTCCTCGCGTGGGTTGAGTTGGGAAAGTGGTACGGAACTCGGTACTGCACTGTACGGGCCGAGTAGATCTACTCTGCGGTAGAAGGTGGAGAGGATTTGCCTTAGGGGCATAGACGTACGAGCACGGATACGGCCTTTGTGTTTTGCAGTTTGCGTGTAGCGCGGGAGTTTCTTTCCGATCATCTCATGTATAGACGAGCGCTCACCTACCTTTCCAACTAGGCTACTCGTACCCGCCTGCGTGGTTGGTATAATAGTGCGACTCGCCGATATGAAGAAATCACGCCACCATGGAGAAAATAGAGTGCTTCCATTCCCCTCAAATGCAAGTCATCTAACAGCCATAGGGTTACTGTAATCATAACCGGAAAAAAGTAAAAAAAAAAAGTAAAAAAAAAAAGTAAAGCAGGGAAACCCTCCAAGCTTGATACAAACAATGCAATCCTAGACTCTCAAAGAGAGGGAAAAAAATTGAGAATACTTTGACAAAGGAAAACCCAGAACCACCAACGATGAAAAGCGCAAACACAAACATAACCAGGAGAGGAGAGAAGGAAACAAGCAAAAACAGGTATAATGATAACAAGAAGCACCAACCAAAAAAACATCCTCAGGCTAGAATAGGGAAAGAGAAAATGAATCACCTATCCTCCTCCACGTCAAGCTTGGCGCCCCCACCACCAAAGCATTCAGAACTAGGTGTCGGCGACTCGGACGCAGGTGAGTTCCCGCCTTCCCCTCCACCATCGGGGGCCAAACTTTTTGGCGAGACATCGCCCCCGGGGCTATTTTGGCCGATGGGTTCACCCAGGGAGCTAATTGACGTGTTGGACATGGCCTCAGTGACCCCGGACACACTCCTGTGACTGTGATTCCCGTGATTTGTGAAGGCAGTATCGGAGTTGTGTACCATCTCCTGGTAAACCTTCCTCCCCGGGTCTGCTTTTCTCTTGGCCTTCTTCTTGTCCCTCTTTGAGGAGGGCCGAACGACAATTACCGGGACCGGGGAGTGCTGGAGGCAGTACTTTGACACTGACCCTGGGAGGAGGCCCTGAAGGCCGCCGAGTGATCGGCCGCGGGTTCCTACGATCAGTATGACGGGCTCGTAAATATGAATCTACCAGCGAATGGTTGGGTAAGCAAAGTTCGGAGACAATGATAAAATGTCAAAAAGCCTGTAGAATAGAAGTAACCCACCATTTTCTGAATCGTCTCATGAACCTTGCCTACAGCGAACTCCAGGATGATGGATATGGTCTTATCGTCCTCATTCTTTTCAATTATCTGGTTCAGGAGGTTCTCGGCTTCATGTCTATACTGGCGCACCTGCAAGGCCGCATCGCTGCTGATCTTGCTGTCCTTATCGACGACCCTCAAGCAGACCACCTCGTCACCATCATCAACGAGCTCATCGATCAGCCATTCCAGCGCAAATTCAGAATAGTCGTTCTGGTCAGTTCCGCAGAGAAATGTCCGGGACCTTCGAGTGTATGCGTAGTCCTTGTGTTTTGACTTTAGCGTGAGGGAAAAGTCAGAGGCATCTTTATTGTCGAACGTATCGAACGAAACCCGCTTTAGAAAGGTACTATCACCCCCCACGTGAAGAGACGTTAGTCCGGAGTCACTCATGTTTTAACCCTCAAGAAGAGGGGAAGTGATGGTGAAAAGGAAAAAAACAAGAATGACGGTTAGATAAGGAAGGGGGTCTGAATACGGATGGGTATGGAAAGCATAAAAAGTCGAGGATGTGGGGTAAGGATTGTGGGGGTGGGAGCTAGGGGAGGGGCAGGAGTAGATGGTAGGGCAGGGGGAGGAAGGGTTCGATGAAGGGGAGAGGAAAAGGAAAATATGAATGCGAATTGGGGGAAACTAACGGAGGTGGAGGAGGAGATGATAACGATCTCGGGCGGTCTCCCCGGACAGATCCGCTCGGTAAGCTAACGCTTCCAACGCTGGAGGCTAGAGACAGCTGGCGGCGACGACCTTCTGAGGCAGGTCGCTCAGGAAGGTTTGCCCTCCACGCGATCGACGTCGGACGAACTTCTTTCTCGGCAAGTGGAGCTGTAGCGGTAGAAGGGGAAGTCATCCAAAATGACTATTAAAGCCTCTTGTTCCGCGCAGTACAAACTTATTCCTTTTGAAAGGTGGGGGTGGTGGGGGTGGGTGAAAGTGGGTGGTGAACGAAGGTTATGCTGTGAACAAGTCTTTTTCGACGTTGCGAGGTTTTTTTTTGGTCCCCCTTTTCCGAAGCTGCGATTTGCTACCGACACCCGATGTTTCGGGAAGGAGGGGGAATGGTGGGGTGTGGGACTTTTGGTGTATACTGTGCGGGGAGGTTTTTTAGGGGGGTTTAGAGATGGGGAAGCCTTTTTTTCTTTTTTTTCCGCCGGCCTATCGGTCTCAAAAGAAAAAAAAAAAGATAGATGGATAGGAACCGGGGGGGGTAATAGTATTATGACAAACTCGGCTCAGGAACGACTGACAGAGGCGGATGAAGAAGACACTGTAGCGCAGTGGTAGCAATAGTGGTGGTAGTGGTGGTGGTGGTGGTGGTAGTTGTGGTAGTTGTGGTACCAGCAGTAGATCAAAAAAAGGCTTGACGGAGAAATAAAGTCTGTAGATTACCGGAGGTGGGTGTCGAAAGCCCTCTTGCTATATTCTCTCCCTCCGTTTGCAGAAATCAGAGCGGATGTTTACGTGCCTTAGAGCGCGGGGGGATTAGGTAGCGAGTGTTGGAAGAAAAGATCTATCGACAAAGTAGATGAAGTAGAAGAAGGCAGGAAGTAGGTAAGCAAGAGCAGACAAACCGAAATATGCTAATGACGGGGTAAAGAAAAGAGAGAGAAAAAGAAAAAAAATACTTCCTTTTCCCCCTCTGGAGCTCTCCTCCCTTCCAAGAGATTTTGTGCGAAAGTGGTGCTGCACGGTACTGCCCTGCACAGTACTAGTACAGGTACGAGTATGGCATAACTATACGCACACGATTGATTATATACCAATCTTTACAAATTTACATACACAATATATTCCACAGTTTGAATCCCTCCCCTCCCCAGAGAAAAATAAATAAACATAAACACGCCATCGTCATCAGAGCTCGATGAGGGTTGCTGTTGCTATCACTCACAATCTTGGCGTGCCGAGGAACCGCGATGCCAATTATCGTCACGACATAATTTCCGAATCATGGGGAAATGGGTGGAAACATTCCCGGAATCCACCACCAGATTCATCATACTATTTGTACTACTCGTACTCGTAACCGGTATCAGCGGAAAAAAACTCATCCCCGTCAGCCCCACGATGGGTTTAGTTTGACGGGTTAACGGAATTGCGAATTACCAGTTAATGAGATCCGAGCGGGCCGATCTTCTGCCATGCCGGGTAAAAAAAAAAACGCCAATCCTGCTACTGTATTTATTGTATTAATCCAAACATCCCCGGCAATCCTGTAATCTCCGGATTCTGAGGTCAAAAGCTTCCTGAGAAGGACTTAGCTATCCCCTGGTTCACTGAGACGTGGGCGAAATCTCTCTCATGCATTAGCGCCCAAGCTAGCGGCTTGGCATCCGGGTGATATCAAATGAATATGTGCTCAAATCTACTATAGAGTTCTCATATCTACACAGTCGAGTTTAGTTGGTAAACGCATGGAATTAAGGTCTTATTTGTTTTAAAAAACGCTATTATTGAGGGACAGAGGGGGTGTAATTATGCCATCGGGTAAAGCACAGCTGGTCACTTGCACAGAGAGCGATTGGTGGTGAGCAGGCCCGACACTCATACTGGGTAAGCTTGGGGTGGGTGTGGCCTTGCTTCTGACCATTCCGAAAGTCATACCGACAGATACAACACTCCTGACGCTTTTCCATCTTCTTAAGGTGATGGTCGGATGAAGGTTGCGATGTAGGCTTTTGCAAGTAGTGATGTTTCGTAAAATAGAGGCGTGGTGTTTTGGATTGATAGTGCGTACTTGGCCGATAGCATATTCTTCTAGCCTTTCTACCCCTATCCTGCGCACTAGGAGTCTGGTCACATAGTTTTTTAAACAATAGATGGCGAAATTCTACTGCTAGCATAGGGCGGGCGAGTGGGTGGGAGAGTATATCTTGATCAGCCAAATCTCCTGCATCTAGCAGTCAGTTAAGCTCCGTATTCCGTGCAAGATTGATCAAAATATGGCCGTTCGTAGTTGATACGTCTAAGAAAAAATAAAAGAAGGCTAGCCAATTCCGCCGTGCACGCTGGTGTGTTGTAAAGGCTATATTCTAGTCATTAGTGGTGTTGAGACCAGAATTTAATTCTATTTTGCTTACCTGCACGGTGCTGATCTGCTATGTCAACCCCGCCCATATGATGATTATAGTCATCAATTGCGGTAGGAATAAAGAAGGCAGCGTGGGCCTGATCTCCAAATACCTTTCGTACTAGGGTAGCATTTGTGCTAGTTGTACAAGGCCGTCGACGCATGCTGCGTATAACCTCATTCCATGGATGAACCGTAGTAAGCATTCTTACTATATTGTTGTCCATCTATCGGAAGCACAATACCCCATCCATGGAGTAACCATCAATTGAATTCCATTCAGTAAGAGCTTGTTGCTCAAGACTGACTGGGTATTCAATTCTATTAACCCTGGTAGTGCCGCAGGCTCCAATTCTGTTTTCTCTTAATTTTCGAAACAGTGGGATCGTAGAAAACACATTATCCATATAGATAATATGGTGGTATTGCTGGGTATTAAGAGAGCGACATAATTGGACAACAGTGGAACTTGTTGGTGAGAGGTCGGGCAGCTTTATTAGCTCCGCAAAGGACTCAGTTCGGGAGGTAAGTATCCAATCTATTATATACCCCATACAACACAGAGTAATGACTTTGTACCATATTGGAATTGGTTTACTTGATATGCGAACAGTATGAAAGCTTCTACCAGCAAATGATACGATCATTTCATCAATTGAGAGATGGGTACCAGGCTGAAGCAGCATCTGACTTTTATGTCGCAAATGGCTACTAAGCGGTTCCAGCTTTTTCCACCATTCCCCTCGTGATAAGCCAGTACTGTCTTCTGGCATTGAGATGTGGATAAAGCGCTTTACTTGACAGTAGCGGCGGTAGCTCATAGAGCTGCGAGCGGAAAGAATACGATCAGACCAGTATCTCCTCACCCGACTCAACCGAGAAATACCCATCAGAATCGTGATTCCTAGGAATATGCGCAACTCCTGAACTGAGATCGCACACCGCCATTGCTGTTTTGTGGCATTTTTCTGTCATGCATACGCATTGGTTGCGCAAACAAGTTGCCGAATTATGCGGTCATCCCAAAACAGACCAAAAATCGCTGCCGGTATCAAGCTGGCTCCTCCAGGCACTCTTGACTTGGTAGCATGCTCTGCACCTTCGAGAGGCTTAAAGGCTGCAGGATCATGCAGAATCGGTTCGGTAGCCCCAATCACATTTGTAGCCTTTCTTTGGGTTGCGCGCTTTGTCTTTTTTGCCGGAGGTTGAATATTCGAAGGACATGTAGAAAGAGGTTTATAGGATCGTTTGGCTGACATTATTGCTAGTATCGAGGAATTAGGCTCAGGCTA
>NW_003298777.1:1108130-1178784 GCF_000151645.1 Tuber melanosporum
TTAATGTCATGTGATCCGCTACCTACATTTGGTTAAACTAAGTACGCTAATGCATGAGAGAGATTTCGCCCACGTCTCAGTGAACCAGGGGATAGTACGATACTTGTAGCGTTCTCCTGACAAGGTATAAGATCGGCCATTGGGACGCGTTGTTAACCTACAAAACTAAACCTATCGCGCGCGGGTTGACGCGCTGATCCTCACGGATAACCTGATGGCTGATTTCGGGAAAGTCTTGACGGCATTTGTCTTTCCAGGGTGGAACAGAAAACCAGGAGGTAAGGAGAAGAGGTATCCTCAACAAAAACAGTAGAGCAAACCACCTGAACAAAACTTGTGATACTGGTGCATGACAAACAGCACGAGGCTGGGGCCAAAAAAAAAAAAAGAGAGAGCAGTGTTGCGGTACGGTACCTGTATGATAAGGGTTTTTTTTTTTTACCCACAGAAAACAGCCACAGATCCAGTGAAAAGCAAATTCAAAAAACAAATCTTCATCCGCATTTGAAACTGCATATCTTACCCTCTACAATAGAACCCTGTACGATAACTACACTAAACTGGTTGAAGGGATTGTTCAAGAGAGCCATGATATGGACAGCGGGCAAGTCTACTCGAGGAGACATTCAGAATGTATTATCAATTTTTTAGCAACTCCAGGAGGAGCTTTATATAAAGTAAGTACCATATCACTGTATTCCAAACAGTCGTCAAAGCCAGTGATAAAAATGAAACAAAAGCGGAACCTCCCCCAATCGACTTACCATGATAAGTTACTACCAGTACTTACCAAATCCACACAACCTGCCAGATCGATCACAAGCGCCCCAAGCCAAATTCGAAACCCATACTCGTAGCAACTCCGCCAACCAAAAACATAACCATCACACAAACCCCCCGACTCCGAATCGATCAGATAACGTACCCGATAGTTTCCAGTCAAAAACCGTCCGAGCGTTCCCTACCTCTCGAGAATCTGCCGTATTTACGGTTTTCCTGGTGGGCATAACTTTACTCGTACGGTACGGTACGATACGATACATCTGTATCATATCACCGCGGCATAACTCTAACGCCTCATCCCTACCTATTACAAGTATCACCAGCACACGGGGAAAGTGATTTACAATTTGTCCCATCCAATTTACGGCACTTGACGACGTGTGGTCTCAGCTTAGGGTTCGGATTGGTTCTCTATCCGAGTGGGTAAAAGAAAGAAGAAGAATAAAAGAAAAAAGAAAAAACGTAGATGAAGTGAAGAACGGGTAGCTGGGTAATTTACTCGTAGGTAAGGTTGAGTGGGAGAAAAAGGATATGATAACAGAATGATCCAGACCAAGCCAAGCCAAGCCAATCCGACCAGACCCTAAACCCTCACTCATTCACTCACTCCACTCTCAGTGATCGCTGGTCCCTAAACCATGCCACATCGAACCTCCTCGGCCGAGAAAAACCCAACAAACCTCGGGCGAACCAACTGAAATCGTACGAGTAACGATACTCGTAGTGAGCGCCCTGACAGGCGTTAGTTATTTTGTTGGGTTAGTTACTACTGTACCTGTGCGGTTCAGTACAGACCGTGTATCGGCGGGCGTTGCAGACAGGGCAGGACAGGCGGACAGGACAGGGCGGGGCAGGGCAGGAGAGGATAGGGCAGGCAATGATTACGGTAATTTATATGGCAATGGGTGCGTCGCTTGACACTCGGCGCCGAGGAAGGAAGGAAGGAGCGGTGCGCTTTTCCGAAATCACAAGACAGATAAGGCAGCCAGGCAATTAGAGCACCGGCATGGCATGGCATGGCATGGCATGTACGGTAGGCGCCAGTGACAGACAACAACAACGCACGACAAGCAAGCAGGGCAGGGCGCGGTGGGGGAACCTTTTTTTGCATCACTTTTTTTTTTTCAATTCATTTCATTTCTGCACTTTTGCACTCGAGTCCGCATCATTGGGAGAAGAAAAAAAGCCTTCTAACTAATTTATTTTTCATCTTGGACCCTTTTTTTTGTCTTCTCTCCACCATCCATGCTAGCCATGGATGGGGATGGGATCTCCTCTTGTAGGGAAAAGAGGAAATTCTGTAAAGAGTAGGATAAACATGACATGAAAAATATACCCGATGACACCATGATTTCCCTTGATGAAAAAACAAAAAGGGGAAAAGATGACGAATGTTATATCATAGGAAGGAGAAAAGAAAAAAGGGAAGACCCCGCCCAATGCAATGTATCAATCACCCAACAAAAAGACACAGAAACAAACGCTAATGATGAAATGAAACTGTACGGGGTGAAGGGAGTTGTATGCAAGAGGCGGCTTAATAACACAGTGAGAGAGATGGTTGAGGAAAAAATATAGACAATCCAAGAAAGAAACAACGCCGGCTGGTCATATTGAAAAAAAAAAAAAAAAAAAGACAAATCCCCGCTCATAAACTGATAAGATATATCCTACCCATAAAAAAAAATCTGTACAAATGAGAAGTGAAAGGGAGAAAAAGGAAACCCCAACTACCCCGCCTAATATGAGCTTATCATCCCAGGTGTTCTTTGAGGTTCGTAGTATTCGAATAGATCCTGAGGTTCCGAGCCAAGGTGCTCGGAAAAGTATAAATGTTGTTTGTGCGACAGTGGGGGATGTTGGATTGTCGGTTGTGGTGGTGATGGTGGATTCGACTCATCCTCCTCGTCATCGGAGTAGTCGGAGCAAAGTGATGGTGGTCGTCTCGATCTTGTTCGTGTAAGAGAAAACATGCCATCCTCATCAACATCATCCTCGTCCTCTGTCTCTTCGCCCTCTTGGTAGTCTTCCTCAACCTCTGATACACCGATGATGGTCTCCTGTGTTTGGTAGTATTTGTACGATGGTTCCCGGGTAAGGGTATATGTAGCGTCGACGTCCTCCATCTCTTCGTCGCCTGATTCTTCGCTCGAGTCTGAATCCGAATCGTAATCTGCTGCCAACGATCCATACTCCTCTGGCTCCTCCTCGATTGTCTCTGGTAGATCTCGGTATTCTCGCGACTCTTCGTTTCCTTGAACCACGGCGTTGAACCACCTTTCTTGATCCCTCTCCGCCTCGGACAAGTGGATCATTAATGTGTCCAGAAGGTTTGCGTGCCCTATCAAGAGTATAAAGTCAGTAACAAAGCTCAAACCGATGACGAGCGTCCGATTTAAAGGTTGACTTACCAACTAGCAGACGCAAGTTGTGGTCTTGTCGTGAAGCCTCCGATGAGAGCTTGCCTCGGGCCTTGTGGGCGAGATAAAATGTTTGTGTGATGCTCATCTTTTCCGAACTCTGTCGCAATCGTAAAGGTTGAGGTGAATGTGGGGAATGGTGCGAAGGGTAGTAGGAAGTCATTGTATTTGTAGTAGTGATGCGGGAATTGGGGGGGGAATCTATGCGCTTTTAATGAGTCAGTCGGATTCAATTGAAGGAGGGGAAAAGCAGGGAGCGGCAAGGTTAACATACCAGTTTGGGGAGACGGGATCCGGTTGGTTGGGTACAACGCTATGACTCTTTATCGAGAGGTTGTGGCTGTAGAAAAAATAGCGGGTATCAAGTTGAGTTTTGAGTCTTGTTGCTGTCTGTATGTCGGTAGGTGGAAAGCTATCAGAGTTGTCTTTTATTTTTTTTCCTCTCTCGATGGGGGAAAAGTGAGGAGAAGGTGGTATATTCGGCAAATGATCTTCAAGCTGATTGCTGTCCTCTTTGTAGATGCTCAGAGTTGTAGGTTGAAGAACTCGATGGGTGGGGGGGAGGCGGAGGTCTTTAATATTGACTCGTTGGGTCTTTGACGAACTTTTGTTACCACCATAATGGGGGTGTGTGTGGGTTGTGGGATGTGCGGGACCCAGGCCAGCTAGTTAGACTGACTGACTGACAACGTCGCAGTTAACGGGGCCATCATAAGGCTCATCCGCCGAGTCGGGATGACTGTAATTCCAGATTCGGAGAACGGATGTACGGGCTCCTTAATCCCACACACACCCACAACCTCTCTCTCTCGCTCACACTCACACGCACCCACCACCACCACAGTGATCAACCACTAACTCAGGCCCCCCCCCCTGTCCATCCCATGATCCGGGCTGAGACTTTCCCACTTTGCTGATACGCCTCATGGACAATATCTCATGGCTAGCTGGATTTACTCACTTGATTGCTGAGGTTACAAACGAGAGAAGTGTCCGAACTGCGCTGGAGTACCCGTACTCGTAGGTAGTTGTTGTTGCAACGACGACGACACAACACCCACAACCTGCTACCCACACACTCAACCTGCCCACCCACCCACACCCTCCTCCCACACACACACACCCGCATTCACGCCTAAAATTCCTGACAAACCAAATAACCTTAGGCGACCGAAGAAAATTGAGGAGAGGGAAAGCTTTTCTGGTCCGCATCACACCGTATTTATCAGCAAGGAGACGATTACATCCGTAGCGACATCTATCTCCATCCGAGCATGGGGTCTGGCGTAAGGTTAAGCTAAGCGCACTCATTCACATTACAGTACAGTGCTAAATTTACAGGTATTCGGAAGAGTACGAGTACTTGTACCGCACGAATGATTACGGGTTTTAGAGTCTTGAGACGATGGGCGGAAACAGGTACAGGTAGGTATTAGGCAATGTCAATCAAACACTCCCAAAGCAAATTTTATTCCGTGCTCGAGTAAAAAATGTGCGAATCGTAACTCTCGCACACCTGTGCCTTTCTCTCCGCCTCTCGATCAGGGTCGCCCTGGCCATTCACTTGGTTTTACCGGTATTTCACTGTGGCCGTTATAAAACTACGACACAAGCGAAAAGAAAAGAAAGAAAGAAAAAACCCCTTACGGTAGGGGGGGGGGGAACCAGACGGACACAATCAGAAGGCATACCGGTGAATGATTTGAAAGACGCGGTGCCCAAAGTTTGACCTTGTGTGGGAGACTCAGGACCCTCGCCTATCGCTTTTCCCTCGTTACCTCGGCAACACTATAACAAGCCAAGTTAATGATGCACACAACTTCGCTCTGGTCCGTTGGCACCGACGGAGTCCGACTCGTCCGAGGGCTGGGGGAGAGGGGAAAAAAGCAAGTATCGAGTCAAAGCTCCCTCCCATTTTTTACCCTTTTCTCACTTTTCCCCTCATCAAGTTACTCGATTCGTCCAGGCTGTGGCATATCTACCGGTAAGCATGTCCGTTGTCGACCACGGCATGGGACACACAACACTCCGGCGCAGCAGGACCCAACGGAGCAACCATATCCCGCTCGGGAGTGACAGACACCCAGCAAGACGGAGGAACACGTATTGAAGGACTCCTGGGGCGGACGGAGAAATGATCAGCATCCATACGTGATGATAAAATTGAAAAAGGGCGAAACCAATTCCGCTCCATTCGAACAGCGTTGCCGATTTGTTTGAACGGGAGCTGAGGTTTCCGCTCATTTGAAGGTGAAAAAGAGGAGGAAGAATGTCACTTTGTCTGATCGGCAGGTATCCTACCTAACCTACTGGCCACGCCGATGCCCAAACCATGGGCTAAACGATTGACCCACCACCACTGCTCGAGCAGTCAGTCAGCCAGCCAATACTTGGCACATCACCACAGCCCCGCAACGACACCCGAAACCCTTCAACTCAAACCCAAAACCCTCGCTAACAAAAAAAAAAAAAAAAAAAGTCAGGTCCCACGATGCTCGTACCCACTCTATGGCAGTCTTCTCGCACTCTACTCCACGCTTGAACGAGACCCAACTCGCATCCCCATTCCCAAAGACCTCCATCATGTTCCCACCTCCCCCATTTCCTCCAACTATGCTCCACAGCACAGCAAAGTACTTCCGAGTCATCATCCACGAGTATCGGTATCCATAACCTTTTCAGAAAGTCCACCCCAACCAACCGACCAAGTCATGCACTCCAACCTGCATGCCCTTGATACTCGAGTATAGTACTTGAGTACATTCAAGGCTGTGACCCATCCAACCAGCCTGCATAATATCATACCGCACACACACCCGCTCCCAGATACCCCCCAGAACCGATTCGCATAAATACCCTACGCAAAAACCTCCGCGATCACCGGCAGACACGACAACGCGCGAAAAACAAGGAATTCCCCAATCCGATCTAAGGACCGGTGTATGCAACACATTGCGATAGCGATTCGATGAGAAGGCAATGATTCCAATCCCAAACTCCTTTTCCGCGAGCAGAGTTAGGTATCAGGCCCGTACGTAGGCGAACAGGCGTACATAAAGCACCTTAACCCTGACACTTCACAATGATATTATTACTATATCATATTCACAGTTATCCTTCGCTAAACAGGAAGGGGAGGGGGCCTTTGAGCCTTCACGAGTACCGTACTCGAGTACTTACTGTAATACACTTTTTTTTAAATTAAAAAAAAAAAAGGGCACAAAAGGGCTTGCATTAGGCCCACCCACTTCGCCTGTAAGGCTGGAATACCTGAAGACCACGTTATGCGAAGCACTTTGTTGTCGTATCGATAGGTCAAGCTAGGCACCTTTTATCATACTTTTTAAACACCGGCGCAGGCCGACCACCGTATCATATGTACACGTAAAAGGGAAACAGGATACAATACCCCATGCGGTAAAAGAGTCCCTTCCCCCCACAAAACCGTAGGGCAAGAGCACCGTATCATAAGTTAGGTACTCGTAGACTACCATCATTAAAACACCTACCGATATCGGTAAGATAGGGCCGTCGAGTAAGTTAGGCGTTCAAAACCTGATAACGAGGCGGCCGGGGCGCAGGCGGTTCCCCGCAGAAAAGGGAGCAATAGTCTAAGGTTTCAAAAACCCTCAGGTATCATAGTTTATCACGATACCGAGTTTTACTATTATTGTTGTTGGCCTAATCGCCTTAGCAATGGGAGGTAGTAATACCATGCCGACATCTGGCAAGCTTTATATCATAGCTGTAAATTGGGAGGGGGGGGGGTATGATAGGCGAGCATGTACAGTACTGTACCGTACAAGTCATTTCTTCACCTACCCGACGAGAAATATCATAGATAAATAAATAAAACTGACGATGAATGACAAGTTATCATACACCGCATGAAGGGGTTAGTCATACTTACTCGAACAGCAGAATACAAAGTACATTATATATACAAAGTGAGCACGAGAGATTTTTTTTTTTTTTTAAATCTATCTATCCATCTATCTATCCATAAGGCTACGAGTATTCTACGCACAATTCCCCCCCTCGCCCCACCCACGGTAGCAGTTATCGTATATAGAGTGTCTGGATAGATAGATAGACAGCACAGCAGATAGCCGAGTTTCCCTTTTCGCTAGAATTTCCGTCGAGAACTTCTCGAAGGAAGGAAGGGAGGGACGTACGAGTACCGGTGTGTGAAAGTTGCCGTACTGCACCGTGGATAGACTACCGGTTAACTGATTATACTCGTCCCAGGCAAGAAGTATCCGAACGCCAGGGGGGGGTGAAACGCGGTTGGTGCAGGGGTTCTTAGATGGTCTGTGTGTACAGTAATAAAGAGTTTTTCCACACAGCTTAGCAATGTAAACACCCCAGAATTGCTACTTTCCGACATATTGTGATCAGAGAATAGGTAAGAATTGAAAAACTCGTGGTTTTTATACAAAATATTAACAATTTTGATAGACAATGCCAGTCAAGACTCACAAGACCAATTACAAGACCCGCTGCTTCGTGCAAGCTCTCAAGTTTCGAGCAGGATGGTCATACCGCCGTATAGCCCAGGATCAAAATCTGGGGGTTAGCATAGTCTGGGACATCTGCCAGGCTCCCGCTACACCAAAAAAGAGAAAAGGTAGGCCTTTCTCAATCAATACCCAGACCCGACAGTGTTTAGTAGCAACAGCAACCCAGGATAGCCTGCACCGCCAGATGCCGTTGCGAGAGATTGCTGATATTTGCGGCATTCATGCCCATGAGAAGACTCTATGCAAGGCTTTTGCTCTTGAGGGTTACAAGCGCTACAAGGCACGAAGGAAGGTCTTTTTTCGGAGGCTGCGAAGGAGAAGCATCTCAACTTTGCGCTCTCCCACCGGCATTGGACGAGAGATGACTGGCGTCAAGTCATATGGACTGACGAGTGTTACGTTTGGCTTTTGGGCTCTTGTGGTACTATATGGGTAACTCGACGTCCTGGGGAAGCATATGAGGAGTCTTGTATAGCTCCCAAATTTAAAAAAAACAAAATGCAATAATGATTTGGAGGGGGATATTGGGAGGAGAGAAGGCTCCTCTGATACAGTGGCAAAAAAATGATTAGGGCAACATAACTGCACGCAGTTATGTTGCCCATGTGCTTACTCCAGTTCTCTGGCCTTTCTGGTGACAGGCAAGCCAGCAGGCTGGTTATAGTTTGTGGGTCATGGAGGATGGAGCTTCCACTCATAGAGTGGTATATACACTGGCATTTCGCGAGGTTTATGAAATGCCTAAGATAAATTGGCCACCGTCCTCGCCAGACCTTAATCCAATAGAGGATGTTTGGCATCTTCTGAAAAACAGCCTCAACAAACGCTCTCCATGCCCACGGGGAAAGGATGAAATGGCTGCAGCAGTTGTGGAGGAATGAGCTAGTATTGGGCCGGAGGATATTTTGGATTTTATTGATACCATGCCAGCGAGGATAGAGGCTGTTATCAATGCTCATAGGGGACATACAGTGTGGTAGATAGTTTTCAATCTCTCTCTCTCTCTCTCTCTCTTTTTTTTTTCTTTTTCTTTTTCTATAGAATAGGCTTTTTTGTTTATAAAATTTATAAGTTCATGATGTTTTTTATGGCATTCTGGGTAAAATAAGACACCAAAATGGGCAGTAAATGCCCATATTCAGTCCCGTTACACACACTCTCTACTCCCTGTTACTAACCGCATTTTACCCCCCTGGCATTCGGATACTTCTTGCCTGAGATGAGTACATATACATATATACAAAACCGTTTTGAGATAGGGTACGGTATAGTGAAGGACACTGCCAATCGACACTTGTGTTAATTCGCGGAAATGTTTAGTAAGCTGCCAAGACAGTGTGTGATAAGTGATGATAGCGGATTATGGATGAGCCTCTGGTATAAGTACCGGAAGGTATACATTCAATATGATGTATTAAAGAAAGAAAGAAAGAAAAAAGAGAAAGAAAGCAGTATTATAAACAAATAACTATCTACATATCATTTATTAGGAAGTAGACATGCCAGTGTGATTTATATGTTTAAGGTATTACTCGTACTTAGAAGTGGCAAAATCAATTCTGTCACAATAGGCTTGAATATACCGTAGGCACTGGTGATAAAAGGCATGTATTGTAGAGTTCGGAATAGAAGCGAGGGTAGTAGGGAGGGTTTGTCGTAGTCCATCAATTGTGTATTCACAATTGTCTCTCGTATAATGCTTGGCCACCCTCTAGTAGCACTCAATCCAATTTAACTCACAATAGAAGGGGGGGGAATGAAATGAACTCGATGGTGTCTACTGTAAATAACCTCTGTAAGTAGTCCAACCTGTGCTTTGAAGTCCGGTTGGTTACTCATAAGCTATCGTGCACAACATCCTAGACAATAATGTTTTAATTAGCCAACCATAATAGTCTACTAGGAAATTGGGCAATATAGAGTAGATTTCAAATAAATATACATTAAGAAGTACAATGGGGGTGTAACCGGTACAGGTACTCGGTTATTGGTTTTATTTTATGTTTTGTTTTAAGTATCGCTTTGATACTTGGTTTTATTTTATGTTTTGTTTTAAGTATCGCTTTGATACTTAAGGAGTTTTACCAAAGTGTATCGATTGATACCTTTGATTAGTTTCATTCATACTAGACATGAACAGATTTGTGTATTTAAAGACCGCCTGTTTCTACGATAGAAAAGGCAGACTTCGACAGACAGTATTTCAATATACTTGGTTGAACGGTTACTTTTTTGTTCCCCAGTACACCCTTGAAGCCTCCTTTAGTTCTCAGCTCTCGCCTCCTCTCTGGAAGAGCAGGCCACCTGCCAACTATCATATCTATTACCGATAACGTGATTAGCACCCTGCGAACACATTATAGGGGGGGCATGTCAGCACAAATAGGACAATTCCTACAACTTCTATATTCGATGCACTGAGTGCATCTTCTCCGTGTAGTGCAATTTTCACAAGTGCGCCGATGCTCACACTTATTACACTTTCTCAGACGTGAGCAGAGACCAGAGCAGATCTTCTTCTTCCTACACTCAGCACATTTCTGCCCACTTTTGCATATGCGACAGTTTTTAACTGGCACACTTTTAGCACAAAGGTTCTTCGGGCACTCAAGATGCAGCCCACCATCTGGCCACAGCCCTCTTTCCTCAAGTACTTGCTGAAGCCCCTTTTGTACTCGTGTCTCCTTTTCTTACCCTTCAGATCCAGCCAATTTATACCACATAGACTGTATATTTCTTGCCCCATCTACTCCTATAAAGTAGCCATTCTGTAAAAATAACTGCTCACCACCAGAGGTGAGATTCATGTTTGATGCACGTAAAGTATCACTAGCAAATAGTCCATGATTAGAAGAATTGTCAAAGAGGAATAAAAACAGATGTCCAGGATAGCATGCTTCTACCATAGGTATTGCAATTTCAGTTAAATGATTTACTAGGTCTTTGCCTTCCCAATGCCCTGTCTCTCGTTCATATTCAAAAAGAACACTAGCATACTCTGGTAAATTTAACTCCTCTCTTCTCTCTAATGGAAGTGACTGGGTACTCAGATGACACCATGGGAGAAGGAAGTCAGAGACCATTATCCCTTGGCCTCTCCCCTTTAGTCAGATGAAGTGGTGACCCTTATGAACCCAGGCTTGATGTTGGCCATCATTTGATTATAAGATAGATTCGTCATGGGTAATCAAGATAAGAGGCCGCATTAGTGGATCTATAGCATGCACTTCCACTCCCTCTTGATATCTTTTATCAATCATTGTCCCATTGTCCTCAAACTCTACTACCTGAGGCCAGTAAGCTTCGAGGAGGAGTAAAAACTGCTCCCTATCTGCCCGTACGTTATCCCTCTTATGACTATCTGTATATACGCCTTTTTTAATATCCCTCCAATTAAATTCCAACCTTCCCAGCCAGCGCTGTACAGTTCTTACCACAACACCTTGGCGCCTTTGAAGTGCCCCTTGTGGATGATTATTTTCTAGACCTAGGTCTGGAAAAATTCCATCAATATTCAGCATGCTAGCAACCTCTTCCCCAGGAGAATCAATGCCACCAAGTTCCTTATTATTGGAAAGAAAGTTAAGTATAACTTTTGTTTACTTCCGTGATGTAATATCTAATAATATTTGTAAAATTTAGTTTAGATTCATAATTGATTCACTATGTAGAGTGTAATAAGATTAGAACTCTTACCATCATTAGCTTTTGATACATAGTCTTGTATTAATAACTGTAGCTCTTCATGGAAGAATAAAGATTCAAGAATCCAACGCTTTTGAGAGCTTCTTCTATAGTTTTTGGCAGCAGGAATTGTGGAATAGACTATCCATTCACGTTCCCATCGGATTATCCATCTAGCTATATGCTCTTCTCATCCGAAACTATTCGCTACTACCATAGCAGTACTTTTCCGAGTACTATCCAGACTTTTCTTTTGCGAACGAAGAAATTCATGTACCATTTCATGTCTTTTTAAAAGGTATCCTTTCAGTCCCCCAGCCCCAAATCTCACAACCTGATCACATTTTCTTTGTAACAAGTATCCTAGTCTGTTTAGAGCATATAACTGTTCCTTTTATTGTATTTTCTTCCTGGTTAGGCTGAGCACACCACCAGGAGGAACATCGGAGAGTCTTAATATCTGAGGTAAATCTCCAGAGTGTAAATATTCTAGGCTATTTTCTGAAAAACTATTAGCTTCTCCTCTACTTTTCCTCACTGTGGACTCAATGAATACCTTGTGATAAAGACCCAGTTGTGTGTTCCTAGTGTAACTCTTCTTACCTTTTCCATAATGCCGCAATATTGTATGATCCTCTTGCTGCCTTTCCCAACTCGTTAAGGCGTTCCCTTTGGTTCCGCTCCCATGACCGTAAACCAGCACCATCCCCGCCTCTCAAATACTTTTGTGCCCCTCGTTTCCACTTGAGTTCTATCTCTAACTAACTTTCCAACCTATCCTCTGCATCTTCACTTGATGCCGCAGAATTATCACTTTCTGAACTGTTATCAGATTCTGATACAGAGTCAGAGCCTGTATACAAAATTGGTGGCTATGAACAGCTTAGGCTCTCCGCTTCATAGATTTTATCTGCTTCACAATTCACACTGAGGCTCCGTATGCGTTTCAACTCTCGGGCAATGGCAAATTGCTTCTTTCGTTTACTACTCGTAGGCATCTCGAATGAATCGCTAATTGTTAACTGTAAGAATAGTAGTATGTGATCGGAAGAGAATACCCCTGAATCTCAAAGCAGTGTTCAGTTCTTTTCTCTTGCTTATCTCTTATCTCACTTTCACGGATCCATCAGATATCACTCGGCTTCTGCTTCTTGGCAATTCTTCTCCCAAACTTCTCAGTTAATTTTCTCCCCCTATCATACAAATTTCTCCTTTTTCAAAGTGTCTCCCACTGTAACGATCCCTTTTCCGATAGTTAGTTCTTGGCGACGGGGAACGATACTTACCTCTTTTTCTTCTTCTTTCCCTTGTCTTACGATAGCTCTAGGCCTTTGTCTATATTACCGATAGTACAAGACCTTTGTCTTCTATCGGAAATACCTATCGTAAGCTTTCTCTAACTTGTCTTCGTAACGAGTGCTTCTTGGCGTAATAATAAGGTTGCAATAAGGATAAAGATCGTAAAGGTGTTTTATATTCGTTAAAGTAATATGTAGGAAAAGTACTTAGAATTCAATCTAATTTTATTTATATTAGTACTACCGACACCGGCATACGACCAGTCTCCCCCACACCCCATAAAACAAACTATCTAAAATACACTACCATGGACCAATCCGCCTCGCAATCGCTCCCCCCAATCATAAATCCAAAAATCACTACCTCTATAGGCTCACGGGTGCTCGCAGCAACTAGTGCTGCCCCGGATTCACGCGTCTTCCCATCTCGCTTCCCAGCCACCGTCTCATACCCTCACCCCTATCCGCCTCCAACACAATCTGACCCACGTACTCAACAAAGGAAACATACAGTCTATCCCAACATCCCTCCGTCCTTTTATAGTGTAGTCCCAGGTCCGCGTATCCCTCGGCCAAAACCGTCCCACAAAATAAACAACGCTCCTCCTTTAGCAATCCTTTTGTCTTGGCCCACCGCAAAACTACCGACGCCCGAGTTGCGAGGTCCAGCTCGTCCCACTGCTGGTGTCGAGAATGCCAAAACCAGTCGTGACTCGTTCGTAAGCACCGGAGCTTTTTCTCAAAGTGTTCGGAGAAGGTGACCCGTTTCTGGGTGGGCGTCGCCGAAATCGCAGCCCCACAGCAGGGACAGTCGCAGCGTTGCTGGTCGGGCAAGAAAAACCACTTCTTCGACGTGGTAATCAGTCCTGACAGAACGCATCCACTACCATCATGTTTTTTCTCGCACCAGGTACAGGTCCTGGGATCCTCCACTGTTGCCAACCGACCACTTCTTTCCACCATTAGTATGCCGTCAAAGGGGTTTCCTGCCACTACCAACTCCCCATCCACCATCTCAATATGCCAGGGAATTCCTAGGCCTAACCATCTGTGACTCACCCACCAGGATTTCCACCGCGATATCGCCGAGTCTTTATATAAGTCCTCATCAGCAGGGCGTCCCATAACATAGCGGGGGCACTTAGTCCAGTGGTGTCTGTCATCCTTTCCTTCACATCTGTCATGCCCAACCAAACCAGTCCTGCTGTGAATTCTTAGCAAAACATAGGAGTCCATGCGGCTGAGGCTTCGAAGATGTCGAGGTGCCCTAGGTTCGCGGGCATAATACCCGTGTCCTTCCCTGTCGTGCCACGAACCCCACTCTGCTTTTCGCAATTCTCTGGCCAACGCCGCATGCCCGATTCCAAAGCTAACCCCTTCCCAAAGCAGGGGGCGCAACAGACGACCCACGCATGCCTTAGCCTTCTGGTCTACCGTCTCATTGCCATCTATGCCCATGTGCCCCGGAACCCAGCTGATGTTGACGTGGCTAAACTCATTAAGCAGTGGTGCCATGACTTCCCACAGCTCAGCCGTATCTCCTTCTGAGAACATTCTGTCTACCAGGACGAGAGCAGGAACGCAGTCTAGAAACACATGGACCGGGCACCCCTTGGCCATCCCTCGGGCATATTGAAGTGCACAGACAACTGCAAACAGCTCGCACTCGACAATACTCCAAGACGGGGGAACCGAGCACCCGTCTATACAGGTTAGGGCCCCTTTCTCTAATACCGCCCATGCCACACCAGCCCCTTCAGAGGACTTTGACCCGTCCGTGTATATAACCACATCGGAGGTTCTGCAAAGGCCCAAGTACTGCGAACGGTGTCGCGCAGCCATCACTGCCTTGCCTTTTCCGATCGTAATCGTGGGGCGGCGGGTGAGCTCCTTGTCTGAGGTCTGTCGGTGTGCCACCATTCCTTCCTGCTTCCAGTCATGCCGTATCTCCCCGAACCACAGGTGTCGATCACAGTATCGGTAGTTAATAAACCGGCTGTAGCATCTCCTCTGCAGATACCTTCCTTGGACGGCAACAGGTGGCGTTCTGAACTCAGCCAGCAGTATATTGTTTGCCAGCCTCATAGGGGTCCGGAAAACCGATCGAAGGCAGTCATTGACGTGGACCTGAATCTGTTTCACATACGACCCATGGTCGGTTACAAACTCAAGCCCGTAGTATATGGTTGGAAGGTAGGCTGCCTGCACCAAACGGTAAGTCTCCCATGCCCCAAGCCCTCCAACACTTCCGAACCTTCTTTCCAAAGCCAGAATCCTCCTCCTGACGCCCAACCCCCTTTCCAACCAATACTTTACATGAGAAGAAAAGTTAAGAGATACATTAAACCTATAACCAAGAACCCGCAAATCCTCAACAGGTAAAACCATTTCTCCTAACAATTCCATCCCTCCCTATGCCCTATCCCCAAACCCAATCCACTGGGGTCTTGAGGGCACTAAACCCCATCCCCCTAGCCCTCGCTATTCTATCACAGTCCGCAAAAATTTCCCCCGCATGGTATTGGGCAGCGTCGCAAGAATCTGCAGCCACCATGATGACCCCGTCATCAACGTATGAGATCACCAAATGTCGGACCCCAGGGGAGTAGCGCATTCGCGGCGTGAATATATCCACTACGTAGGCCCCGAAGAGAAATGGGGAGAGGGGCGAGCCCTGCGGCACCCCTTTGCTGACATAGTAGGTTTTGGAGATGCATCCATTAAAACGGAAACGAATCGACCGACAGGAAGTCCACCTTCGCACCCACTGGCACAGGTTTGACGGACACCCCCGGGCGACCAGGAAGTCTGACAGAAGGTCAACATTAATGTTATCGAATCCTCCTTCAACGTCCATGGACAAGATCAGCCGTTTATAGTCCTCATTGTGCCGTAGGAACTCAAAGACCACCGCCATAGCATCGTGAACCCCTCTCTTCCGGCGAGAACCAAACTGCATCTCCCCCAGGTCAAGATACGTAGCCAATCTTAACAGGACTATGCGTTCCGCCACCTTCGCAGGGGTCGGGAGGAGGTGTATCATTCTCCATGACTTGACGACATCGTACCTGGGCTTGTCAATCTTCGGTATGAGCACCACCTCTGCCCTATGCCAATCCAGAATATCATTACGCAGCCCATAGCCAACCAGACGTCGCAAAGTTGTTGTATCCTTCCGCCTCCAGAATCGTAAGAAAGGATACCCAATATCGTCCTCGCCTGGGCCCGTGTTCGTAGGGGACCTAGCAAGGGCGATCTCCATTTCCTGAGCACTATCCATGTCAATGATGGAGTCCTCCCGAAGGGCAAGACCGCCAGGGGATAGCTGTTGTGCAATCCGGTCACTGATGTCGGAATGTATAGTGGCGTAGGACCCATCTGGTCGGGCCATGGAAGGAAGTGTTCGCTTGGCTTCTAATTTTTGTGCTAACCGAAAAATGTCCGGGTCCCGACTCTCAGCTATCTTGGTCCTGATATGTTCAAATCTGGCCCTCAACAGGCAAGCCCGGTACACACTCCTGACCAGTTTGTAGTCCTCCGTCCGCTCCGCCTTGCGTTTGGAGTACCGTCTTAGCCGAGCCACATCTAACCTCATCGTTTCCAATTCTGGTATCGACCACTCGCACCGACCTCTGCCAATGGAGGCCCGTGGGAGTGCGTCCACCACACGCCTCACCCCTTCCCACAGCCTCTCATCTTCCACCTCTTTAAGGGCATCCAGCTGCTTTCCAACCTTTTCCCAAACTGCTTTTTTCCAAGCCGGCCTTCGACACATAATGTTGTCAGGAAGGTCCACTTTCAGCTTAACGGCTTGAGCACTATGCTCACAGCCAGCAGCGTCCATGTATCGATGTCGGACATATGGTATCCGGTGCAGGCAAAGGTCGATTCTGGAAATATCTCGGAAGGTTGGCACTGTCGGAGGTACCATATTCATATCGCGTGTCGGGGCCATGAACCACTGTTTTCGCCACCGTCCACCCATATTGTTATGGTCCGCGTTGGGGTCCCAGTCTTAATATCTGGCATTGAAGTCTCCAAACGCGATGTCAGGTTCCCCAAGCTCATCCAACCACCGTAAAAACTGGTCTTTGGTATAGCCAGGTCGAAAGTAAACTCCAGCGAGTACCTTCTTCGCCCCTTTCTCCCAATACCCAATCTGAGCACTGCCTTCCCCGTGCCTAACCACCTCAAACAGCCCACAAACGTGGGACCGTACAAATACCTCAACACCTGATCCTCTAACAAAGGAAAACAAATCTCATCCATCAACATCTACTGGTACATGTTGTCCCTCTCGATCAACAGGAGGTTCAATAATAAAAAACAAATCAAACGCCAGCGCCCGATTCCGACTACTCCTCTCCACGTTTAATGCCAATGTCGTAATATGCATTAAAAGGGAGCCTCAACTGATCCACTCGGGCCACAAGGGCCAGAGGCATAGGCGGAGCTGGTATCCGGATCTCGGGCAACCCAACTCGTTTCCTCATCGCGCGGTTTGGTCACGGTACCAGCCCTAGTTTTTAGAATCCCACGTACTGGGGAGGGGGAAGGCCGTTCCGGTTCCTTACCTTTAGCCTTTTTTGACTTACGGCGGGGCGTTTCTTCCTCCTCATCACTGCTGATTTCGACCAGCCTGGGTGTCAGGGACCTTCCACGGCTGCGGCTTTTTCTTTCTCTGTTTCTTTCTGTCCTCCTGCCCTGCTGTTCTGGTTTTTTGACAGCTTCCCTGGCTGGCTTTGCCAGTGTAGTTGTCCCTTGTCCAACAGGCGAAGAGGGGGGAGTCGGGGATGACGATTTGATACCTGGGCATCGCTCATATCCTGTGAAGTGGTCCATCCGGTCGCACAGCCAACACTGTCTCCTGGTATGTCCACAGGCCTGACCCACCCCTCCGGGACAGGCCAGCTTACTGCACATATGTTCTCGAGAGAAGTGTTCTCCGAAGCAGAACCGGCATCGAGGGGGGCGGCCACATGTCGCTTCAAAGTGTCCAGTTTCCAGGCACCTACCACATACCTTAAGGGGGCGATGCTCTTCAAAAACTCTGACATTGCGGGCTCCTCCCCGCAACCAAATCTTCCCTTCTGCCAGTCTTTCCTTGATGGCCTCATTATTCTCCACCACAAAGTGGATGCCGCAACTTGTGGCATTGGCCTGCCTCATGGCGTGTATGGACCCCATAATATCGGGCCGGGACACAGTAACTACACCAGTATTGGATTGCTCTAAGTCAGTGCGGAGGCCATCGAAGGCCGCGCTTCCAGTCCACCCTTCCACCCTCCAAATCGACCCTCGTCCTGTGTCAGCAAGCGGAACACCAGAAAAGAAGATCTTCACCTTTTCCAGATTCCTCTGGAATTCAAACTCCGGGAGTGACAATTCCCTAAGCAGATCGAGCCTGGCCTTGTCCAACCTGTTGCCTAGCTCTGTCACGGAGTGTGCCACCAAGGTCAGGAAGATGCATCCAATTTCCGGCCGGACATGTCCTGCGCGAATATAAGGAGCATTCCCGGCGAATCTTTCCCTGATTGGAAAAAGTCACATTGATCCGATTTCGGATTGTCTCAATGTCGACGCCCTCTGGCAGGTCGACCTTCTTTCGGGTAGTGAAGCACATGGTGATGTGCCTTCCCCTAGCATTCGGGGTTGGCGACGAGCGCGGTGGTGGCGGTACCGAGCTCAGTGGGTCCGGGGGTCCCATTGGTACCCTTCGGTATTCCGGTCGTGCCTGAGCCGTACCTATCTTGACACCTGCCAGTGCTGCCGGCCCAGATTGAGCCGTTGTGGCAACAGGTGTCATAACTTTGGGGCCTGACTCCTGTTTATCAGCCTTCCCCTGGGTCTTGGCCAGGGTCGCCATCTCCCTTTCATCACCAGATTCTCTGGCAGCCTTTCTTCTCCTTCTAGCAGCACCACTCAGGCGTCTGCCCCGCTTCCTTCATCCTTTCTTCTTATCTTCTTCCTCTTCCTCTTCTTCTTCCCAGTGAACAGTCTTGCCTTCACCCCCCCGGGCTACTCGCAAGACTACCCCTCCTTCACTGGAGGAGCTGCTGCTGCTGTTGGACTGGTGGGATGAGGCCGTTGATGTGGGCCTGGCAGGACGAACCCATTCCTGCGGGCCAGCGGGGGGTTTGGGCACGTACGCCATTCGTTTTACTACCTCTGTGAAAGAGGCTTTAGCAGCATGAGCCTCCGTAGAGGCTTCCTTTCTCTCAGGGGTAGGGGATGGTGTAGTTGGCTCCGAAGAAACAACGGAGGTGCTGCGAGGTACAGCAGGGGGTATGCGGCGGCGGCGGGACGACTTTACCTGAAGGGCTTCAATTTCCTCTCCTTGCCTGCCAACAATGTCGGTCAGTGCTTTTACTGCCCGTTCCAAAACATAAACTCGACTCCAGTAGTTTATTCCGTTCCTTGGACCATCGTCGTCAAAGGTGGGACCACTGTTCATCCAAGCCCGTATATCCTGTACTGTGTGGTCCTCAATTGACCCAGACTCCGAGGAGAGGAGGGGTTGAGTATTACCAGACCGGATATCCTCCAGGCCTTCCAACATGGACCCGATTATACTTCCTGAGCGGGGTCCAGGAGAGGGGGTCTTACCAGCATCCAGCATCTCACAGACACCTGCCATGATTGAGTCCGCCTGGGCCACTACAGTGTCGGCATCCTCAAGTTGGGTTTCTGGGAGCTGAACTTCCAATGGGGTTGAATCACCACTGGGGGTTTTCAAGGGGCCCTCCAGTTGGCTTCCGGGAGGTGACACCCATCGTCCAGTAATAGGCGGAGGTGACGACCCCATGGCTGGTGAAGGGGCGTGTACGCTGTCGCCCAAACCGGTCGCTTCCAAGTTGCGTCCCTCATCCAGTTCCATAGGGGTGTCCCTGGCCAGCACCTCAGAGGTGGGTAGGATATCCTCAGTCATTAGAGGGGATGGAGAAGGGGGTGTGGCTTCAATCGTTGATGGGAGCATCACAGGTAGGGGGATGGCCAGATGCCCATGGTGAACACCTAGGGGTAGACCAGGAAGAGCGGGGACAATCTGTTTTTTCCGTCCCTCATCAACGTTGATAGCCCTTAAAAATTGGTGACCAAGGAGAGGAGCAGCAGATCGCTTAATGGGAGATGCCGACCGTGTCCAGCGGCGCGTTCCAGAGGCAGGAGGGTTGTAATCCTCATCATCAGGGTCGTCCATCTTGAACTTCGGGGTTTCGTAAAGAGCCCTTTCGCCTGAAGACATTCCTGCCAGAAAGGAGGGAGTCGACGAGCCGGTCCTGGTATTATGGGCCTAGCGGAAGAAGCTGGGCATCTTGCTTTGGACAGCCCTAGCGAGGGGAGGAGTAGCAGACCAAGAGCTGGCCTCAACCGTGGCAGCAGTCGAGTCGTCCTTGGCGGGGGGGATGGAAGATTCAGGGACTACAGCCTGAGAATCTTTTGGAGGGGAAGGTGTGGGGGCTGGAGAGTATTCTGAGCCATGGTCCGAATCGAACCGAACGAAGAGTCCCGTGGTAGTGTCCTTGTTCAAGCCACACGTGGCTGAACAGCCTCTCCCGATCAGGAAACCTCTTACCAAAACCTCCACTTCTTTCATCGTGGCAACGGTCGCGTCAGCGACCATTTGCCGAACCAAGTCATCAAACTGCAGGTTAACCGCGTTCTGACATCCGTGGCAGTGGTGGAACTGTAAAAACTTAAAGTTTCTCCTGGGTGCAACATAAGACCGTGTAGTTGTAGGGACGAGGCCACGGTCGGCCTCAGTAGGAGGCGCAAGAGACAGGACCGCACGGGCTGTCTCAAGCAAGGAGGAGGAGTTGGAGTCGAACCGGACGGGGGACGACATCCTCGAAGGGGGGGGAGAATCCGTGGATGAGGAGGCTGTCGAAGACGCCATCCTTGCCCAAACTATACTCAGTGATTACCGGGACCAGGCCACGGATATCTCACACTGAAGTATCTTCTAAGCGAGAACAGCAACTCCTAACTAACCGCCCGAAATGAAAAACACAAACAAGTAACAGTAGATGAAGTATTTATCGCGAGCGTAATAAGGTAAAGTATTGGTTATGCTCACTTCCGACACGAAGTGCAAGAAGTAGGAAAAGTACTTAGAACAAAGCGTGAAGAACCTATCTTCCTCGGCCGCATACAGGCCTCCTTATATAGTGTTCTTCCCGCCTTTAATCATATGACCTAAAGTGGTCACATGTGCAAAACCAAATCAAAACAAACTAGTCATGTGACCAAAGTAATCACATGCTCAAAACCCATGACCTTATAGTAAGGTCATGTGCAAAACTCATAAACCAATAATAACGCAATAAACAAGTCATATGACTCGACTGAGTCATATGCACGAAACCCATGACATCATAATAAGGTCATGTGCGAAACATAAATCATATGCGCAAAGCTTGCCCGTAAGGCATACTCGTAAGGCATACTCGTCAGGCGCATGTCCCATGACTCATACTCGAGCCATGTGCGAAAGTATCACAAATCCCACACATAACTAATCATACAACCCGAATAGGTTATATGCGTAAAACAATAACATACCTGTGACTCATAACCATGTGTCACGTGAAAACCCTTTCCTTACTAAGTCACATCCGTGACACCCACCCTTTATTCTTGTGTTTTTTATTTATTCCTTCTGTAATTCTCTTCTTAAGCTACTTATCTATGCATTTACAGAAGCATTAATCAATATCTTGATGGTTGGTGTGGTAGTCATTGATGCGAGGATGGTCGTTTTTCGAGCTCGTTTGGTGGTGGTTGGCATTGTCCGGCACCGTACCATACCGGTACTCGAGTAAAAAAATAATTAATAAATAAATAAATAAATAAATAAATAAATAAATAAATAAATAAATAAATAAAAAGTACCGTACCGTGGGGTGTGTGCGATAGATACAAGTGCGTTCCGCGGGGGGTTCGTCTGCGCGCCCCCTGTTGATCGGAGAGGGCGAATTGGTCGGTGGGTATGGTGCAGCACCGGTAACGTAATGGCGTAGGTACAAGCAGCTCCTATATAGCCATGTCCTGCGGAGTTTGTCGTAGCCTATCGTGTCGTGAAAAGCCGAGCTGGCTGGCTGGCTAGCTTATAATACTACGCAGTTATGGAACGGTGGTGGAATGGGGTGAGGGTGAGGTTGGGCTATGGCACAGTATATCACATCATTGTGCTCCCGTGAGCTTAACTTACATTAATTACCCCACATCACTCACCCCACGATATCTTGCGAGAGTGGCATCTGGCACGAGGTTTGGGAGTTTTGGTTGGATTAGCAAAGGTAATACCGGTAACCGCCCGGTTGAAATAGATCAAGTGAACTGCGGATTTTAGGGATAAGATGGGACGGAAAATAAAATAATAAATATGCTTCAATCTAAACTACTGTAACTTATGGGGTAGGCGTGCCGTTCTTCATCAGGGCGTTTCAACTGTCTGAGGAGACTACTAGAAAAAGGTAAAAAGTATGACAAGTGAGAAAGAAAATGAAAAATGGTGCCTCGCTGGCTGCGGCGACATACAATACAGAAAAGGAAAAAAACACAAATTATGGGTGGAGGACAAACAATTGGAATAAAGAACGAAAAAAAACAAAAAACAAACACTCAATTGAGGCAACAAAAAGGAACACCCCAGATTATCATTCTTCCAGAATATGCGGTCATCGATGGAAATTGGATATCGAGAGGATCCGGTTTTGCATATGCAGTTCAAATGACTCCCGTAGTAGGATAGTCATGCAATATAAATCCCAATAAACGACAAGCAGAATAGGAAATAAAAAAAGTTTGTAGGGCTGAAGGTATATAATATTTAAGATTGCCCGGAATGGATTAGTGATAAATGAGAGTAGCGAAGCAAAGTCAGCCGAGGTCGGTCAAAAAAAGAAAAAAAGCGGAAGAAAATGGTTCCGATGGTGCAGAGGTTGAGAATTTGATCCGATCATGTTTCTGTGACCCAAATCTGTGACAGCAACACTTTTGTCAGCACACGGAACTCGAACCTTCGGATGCGGCGAAATGACGTCCCTCCTGAGGGGCAGCGAGGCGGAGGAAACACCCCCATAAAAAAGCAAATAAGCGAAAGAAAAAAAAGACAGGAACGAAAATTGAACAGGCGGACAAAAGAAGCGCCGTTCAATGTCGGGAATCTATCGGATGAGTGATCCTTTTCTCTTCTTACCTCGAGCTTTCCGACGTCGGTACGGTCACGCCGCGCGGCCTTTTTGCTTGATGATATGGCCATATCTAGATCCTCTTGATCCGAGAGACTAATCATACCATCACCATCCTCGTCCCGGATTTTACACCTAACTTTGCGTCGGAATCCGAATTTGTCCTTTAAGCGAGTGACGAATTCATCAAAGTCTGTCCCTGTCGATATCAAGATCATGCGTGTGTCATCCTCGTGATGAGCTTTAACTTTAATCTGGATAACCAAATTCGTAAAAAGTCAGCAACCTAAAAAATAAAGTAGACGAGACCACAAGCCACTCGGGCACCCCCCACTCGGACAGATGTTGATTGGTTGATTTTTTTATGAGGAAATCACCCGCCGATCTCTTCGGTTGTAATATTTTACCAGGCTTACTAAATTTCCCGTAGGGAAGTTCCCAGTTCAAGTTTGGCTGTCCTAGTGAGGGGTGTCTAAGGGACTTGTGGTTTTGTCTAAGCTGAAACCAGAAACCAGAAACCCATGGAATGGCTCGACAAATGGTCATTCCCCATCTCGGGCATTTGGTTAATTTGTGGTTCAGGGTAGATCCTCACCTTTTTCACATCTGGACGACGGGACGATCCACTACGGATGCTGCGGGCATCAAGCATTTCAAATTCGTCCTCATCAAAAGAGGACCCTTCGTACGCCTCACTGGCGTATTCGTCCTCATCTGCGTAACGATCCCTAGTTGTTGGGCGGCGCGCAAGGCCCCGGTTTCTGACTGAACCACCTGTAGGGCCTCCTCTTCGTGGGGCTTCACGACCATCAACATAAAGGTCATAGACCTCATTGCTGTATGGATTACCTTCGATTTCATCCGCGTACTCCGCCATACGGTCATCCCGGCGTCGGGGCGCTTCGCGAACAGTCCTCGATCTTGACGCGACTGAGGCTGAAGAGGAGGAGGAAGGGGCACGTGTTGAGTAGGCACGACGAGGTTCTAGTTGACCCCGAACAGTAGGTCTCCTTGGTGGGGGACTATAACGTCCTCCGGCACCCTCGTCGATCCTATCACCGCCTCTGTCACGGTCATGGCTTCTGGCGCGTGTCGGTGCCGCCCCACGCACAGATAGCGATCTACCAGCTGATGGTCCACCAACTGTGTTACTACGGGCCGGCTTTTGTGCAGACGGTGAAAACTCGTTCTCGGGAGGTGGCGTGGGCGGAAAGACTTGGCGCTCTCCCCGCAATGCAGGTTGAGCTGACTTCTCTTCAGATGCAGTATCTGACCTTCGGCGGGGAATCAGCTCCGATTTGACAAGTTTCGTCGCAGCAAATGAGATGTCCGTTCGATCGTCTATTGGAGCGGTTTCCGACATATTCTGCTGCGGACCAAATTTAGCTTAAAGCTTCACAGGTATTCACGATTTTCGGACACACCTTCTTAACCTCCGTCCCTGCAAAGCCTGTGAATGCATTCTGGGCATCCGATGCTGCAACCAATCTTGGCTTTCCTAGGTAATCCTTGGCCTTCACATTTTTGACCTTGGCCTCATTAGGTCGATATAAAATACCAACACCGACGGAAAATACGGTATATCCCTGCATCACGGATTCTCATGTCAGTTCTCCGACAAAACCACCAGCCGAGAAGTTTTCATACCTCAGCTTGTTCCTTGATAGCCTCGTCAATCACACTGTGGTCATCCACCTGTTTCTCCTTTGCAGCATATTCCAAATCCTTCATCCCCTGTTCGATATCCTGATCGTATATGTAACAAAGACCCCTATTAAACAGCACCTCGCATGAAAAGAGTTTAAATTTCAAACCGAGTTGATCGTAATCGATGTAGGTATTGCCCCGCAAATATAAAAGGGCCTCATTGAAGTTCGCCATAGCCTCTGTAAACTCTCCTAGTAAAAAATTTGATACGCCCTGTTGGAAATATGCAACGGCAAGGAACTGATCGAGCTTAGTAGCTTTTTGGTATGCTTCGACCTACAGCGGGACCCAAAAACAAAAACAAAACCACGATCAGTAACCATGTTTTTTTTTCCTACAAGAAGCATTCTGTAAACCCCAGGACTTCCCACAAACAACTTACAGCCTTATCATGTTCACCAAGTGTCGCATGGATCATCCCAATATTGAAGTAAATTTTAGATGTGTCAGCATTGGCCTCGAACACCTCCAAGGCCTTCTCGTAGTTCTGCTGGTCATAGTAGTTCAAAGCCTCAACCCAACTCTCAATCTCCTATTTTCGTCCACGAAAAAGTTAGCAAAAACGGACTCTTCTCACGAAAAAAGAAAGCCCCAACCCTCCACACTCCGTGAACGTACTTGTTTGAGTGACATTTCGTGTTAGTAGCTACAGGCAGCAGCAAGCAGTTGTTTGTTCGTTGGTTGTGAAGGTCCTCGGATGATGAGGGGGCCTTCGGGAGCAAGAGAGGGGGCTGGTGAACACGAAAGAAAACGGTCGCCGGCCAGCTGGCGATTGGTAGCTGGGTTAATTCGCAGGAAAGTAATTGGATCTGCTCAAGGTGCGAACCAGATAATTTCTTATTGGAGAAACACCACCGCCAGGGCTCTTTGGAAAGTGTGCGCGTCGAGTGGGATCAAGAGGACTACCGTATTCCCTCACTTTTCTCCAGCCTTCTCCTCCTCTAAGCGTCCCCGGTTCCGCTTCACTCGCTCGCAAGATAATAGGGGTAACAAATAAAATAAAAATGAAACACTGGACTGGCGTACGAATTAAAGCTGATCGAAGAGATCTGGTAAAACGCTTTCGACCGAGGAACGAAAAATGTGTTGGTAAAACAAAGATGTTCAAAAGCAATAGGAAGGGGGGTGCGGAGATGAAGGATCAAAAGTAGTAGCTGCAAAAAATGAAGGTGATTAAGGGCCCAATGCTCTGTAAGCCCGAATTAACGAAATGAGTGAAAAGGAAGGTAGAGAGGATATGGAAGGAAAAAAGAGAACGACTGCGGAATTGATACGACCAACACACAAAGAATTCAACAGAAGGGAAGGGGGTCGACACAAGATGTAAGCCGGAGGGGCCGTTGCTCAATATGAAGGTGAGAGATCTGGTGAGCAACACGCAAGGGGGCGCTTACAGGGCAGAGCCTTGATATGGGAGGTAGCCGTGGGAGAACTTTGTGGGAAGGTGCAATGTGGGGTGTGTGTGTGGGTATCCCTGGGTTGAGCGAGGAGTTTGAAGATTGGGAAGGAGAGGAGGGAGGAGGGGTGTGGCGTTCGAGGGGGTGGTATACAGTATGAGATATTCTGCTGAAGCCTGTATCTGTCTGTAATATGGGGTATAATGGTCGTGTGTTTATGGTGAAGATGGGTGTTAGGGGGGGGGGGAGCGGGGAGTGATGATGTGGTTTGGGTTGAGATGTTGTGTAGGGCAAAGCAAAGCAGCTGGTGAAGAGAGTAGGAGCAAAGCGAGAAGGTAAAGAAAGGAGGGAGATTGTTGGATTAATAGGGAGACTGAGAAGGGAAAAATGGAGGAAATGAAGAATGGCTGGCGCTTGAGGGCAGCTACTATTTTACTCTCACTTACCGTACTGTACTCACTCGCAATCTTTTTTTCTTCCCTCTATTTCCACTTTTCCATTTCGGCAGACCTCAAGCCGTTATATATTATTAGACAAACGGGTTGAGAGACAGCACAAAAATGTAGCACAGAGAAACACCCCCATAGTCGGAGCAGGCAAGCAGTACCCAGAAACAAGGATTGTCAAAATATATGGCAAAAAATCCGTGCACATCCGAGCGTCCATACAAATTCATAAGCCCTGTTTTCAGGTACAAGTGTCTCCCTTGCTTTCTACGGGTACTCGAGCATACGAGTACAGTACAATACACACCACAATTCTGGCCCAAGGTAAACAAGTCTTTCAGGTTCACCCCCTCAAGAAGTAAGAGAGGGCAAGATAACAAGACAATACAAGAAAGCCGTATCGCAATACTTTCTCCTAAGAAGAGTGCTCGAGTACAGTACATAACGGACCCAAGTTCCAATCGCCTAACAGGAATGAAACGAGCACAGCTTCAAGGCATACGGTACGGGTGCACCGCCGTAGCTAGGCCGAGTGCGAACAGGAGCCAAAAGTCGTGTAATGACAAAAATTCAACCAGAAAGAAGTACCGGTAAGAAGCGGCCAGTTGTAGTTCGTTTGCTCACAGCGCAAAAGGGTCGATGGGAAGGAAAGGAGAAATCGTTAACGCACATCCGCTAGGTTACCAGCGGGATTGATAGAAATGAAGAGAAGAGTGCGCGTTCAGCAAGCAGCGTGAAAATCATAAAATTAATGATGATAAGAATGATAATAAAGGACTTGCCCCCCCCCCCTCTCTATCACCGCCGATTCATGGTTTGGTTGGTCAGTTGACTGGTTGGAGAATAGGATAATTTAGGGGATTTAATAGAAGTGCAGAAAGACTAGGTGCGGATCTACAGGTACTTGAGTATGTGTCGGTTCCTTAAAGTGTAATGGGAATCATAGTGGCTGTTCTGCCCCTTAAAGATCACACTGAGGACCGTAACATTTCACTTACACCACCCAATTATCATCATGATACGGTATCCAACTCGTTGGTGCTTTTTCGGAGCAAATAATCCAATTTGGGATATGGAAAAGAGAAAAAAAGTTTCCGACCCACCACGCTACTGTAACTCAGGGGGATCCACTGTGGCAGTATCTGGCTACTGTAACTGGCTGGTATTGAAGTTTTGTTTTGGCACATGCTGGAGAAGGTGTGAGAATGTGTGAATCGATGGGCTCCATCCCTGCTCTCCCTATCGTACTGACAACAGAGAGACAAGGATGGAGCGAACCAACAGACCAAGGCCCTCCTCCCACACGCTTTCCAACCTTGAGGGTTTACACCCTTTCCATTTCCTGAGCCATTCTAGCCCAGGAATTGGCTAACACCTGTAGCTGTCATAATTGATCCATTAATCCCGTGATAGTAAGAGAAGAGCTGTATTGTACTCGTACTCGAGTAGGGTAGGGTAGAGTATGGGACTGCACTTTCTCCTTTGTCAACTACCGTAAAGGGGGTATTTGGCTCGCCGATATTTGATTTTGAAACCAACATTCGGGACCAACCAATCACAACGCATAAAACCAGCTTAGATAATCGATTTGTGCCTTGTGATTAGTTGGTTCCAAATGGTGATTTCAAAATCGAATGGCAGCAAGCCAAACACCCTCTAAACTGATGTGGTTTTATCATTTCAGAATTTCTCCGGATGGTATTCTTTTTGTCGTGGATTAAGTCTCAGCCGATGTGGGGGAGAAACAAAAAGATATGCAGACGAGAGGAAAATTGGACATTGGGGGAAACTCATGGTCGATACGGATGATACCAAGAAAGCCTAGCCGATGAAGTGCGAACGACGGATACGTTGGACGCCGTCCAGAAGGTCCGCACATCAAAAGTGGACAACTGGGAAACTCCCCCTTCTACCAATACTCGTACCGTGTTGTGGGTGACCCGCCACTTCAAGTTGCTTGCGCATGAATCTCGCGTTCGGAAACCGAAACGCTGGCAGGCTTGCACTAGTACCGTACCGGTACTGTACCCAATCTAGGAAAATCTTGAAACTGTCATCTAGTGATAACTGTCTGGGCACCGCCCCACGCCCCCCCACATCCCATAGCCGTTCCAAGACGATCCTACTCCAAAACACTTGTTACATCTACGAGTACGGTAGTACCGGGACTGTTACCGTACATGTCAGATATCCCTACAGGTACTAGTACATGTATAAGGTGGCTCGGCACCGTATCCCCATCTACTTGCATTGTATCTTCCCCTCCGAGATGAGCACCGACCAATAAAACAGGGCATCTTTCGCCTGTAATTGTGAGAGCATATCAAGCCACAACATCCCCATCCCATGCGAGTCCTGCGAGGTTAATCATAAATTTATGCGTTCCGATACTCGGGCATATACTCGAGTAATATGATAGATTCTTCAACCCCCCTTTGTCTCTGCTATGACGAAAACTTCAGGTCTTCCAGGCTACTGAAGCCATATCCGTCTCATGAACCGTTTGATATTCATTTATGTGGAAGAAAGAAAAGGAAATAGAGAAAAAAAAACAAAGTGAATTCCACCCCGCGGTTACAACTTCCAGACCATTCGCGCATCTATCGTAAACACTTTCCGAGCCAACGGGATTGTTGGGCGATGGATGCATTGTGTGGGTATCCGACCTGGAGCTGGTCGGATTTAAAGGTGCATTAAGAGAGCGGGGAGTCAGCGGCTGTTATGCAGGTTCCCGGGTTTTATTCAAGAAACTCAGTATGTCGGGTGATTGTGGTGGTGGGTTATTTTCTTTTTCTCCTCTTTACTTACGGGTACTTCGATAGTTGGTTGGTTGAGTTACGAGCGTGTGAGGGGGGGAGGTGGGGGGCAATACAAGTGCATATCGGTATTGGAGGAGTTCTTCGCAGGCTTTGCTTTGAATCCCATAGATGCCGTACTGTGCTCTGCATGTAGCTCAGAGCGCAATACAGTACTAGTACTGTACAGGTTGGTAAGGCTGTGTTAATAAACCGGTAACCTGTATTTTGTATTTAAGTACGGCACACTGCGGGGACTGGTTACTACTGTATTCGATGAACACCATCCACTCATACCCTTAACTCAAACCACCCATAGCACTCCTAATCCTCCAGCAACTGCAAAACCGACGACTGCCAACGCCTTATGATGATACCGTTACTAGCATCTCCAACCCGTTGCCATGCTAAGAAGGCTTGGGCTCTACTATTAATATATGACAGACCAAAGTCCTGACCCGCCGTCTCCTTGAAACCTGCCTCCGATCGCTCTTCACCCAGAGTCCATCACGGATTAGATACCGGTCCTAGCACGTAAGTTCGAGTGGACCCTGTGGGTGAGTGGGCAAGTATGAAGTGATTGCCTGAGATGGTGGTGATGGGATTCATTGAGATTGCAGGAGACTCTGAGTGCGAGGAACAGAGAGAAAAAACTCGTTATCATACAAAGGAAATGTATAGGGACCGTGAGGCTGCTTCACATGGAGATAATACTTTGTCCTCTGCCTATCAACATGCCTGTGCTGTAAGTGGTTGTCCGGGCTTTCAATACACCGTTTTTGAATGCCTGTCTCATTTTTTCATGTTACCAGCACGAATGCAAGAAAACCGCTTCACCATTTACCGAGGTACCATCGAGCTAGGCCACGTTATATCATGCGACATCAAACGATCCCACGTCCCACGTTTTCCTTCCTCTCATCCCATATGGTTTTGCCTGAGCATGAACAAACCTAAAATGCAAAAAGCGTGTTAGAGGCATCCAGTATCTTTGGTAAGGTTTGTTTCGAAAAGAAGCGGACGCAGCGGGCGTCAAAAGCCCCAACCCGTGAGGAGGATAGGCGGGGAGGGGTGGGGGATCTGCGAGATATGCAAGAAAACTTATCCAACATACCGTCTTCTCGTTTTCCCATACACCAGCACTTCTGGCAATAACACCAACAACGGTATCAGGATCATCCTGCCTAAAACTTCCGTCCCGCTCCTTTGAAACCACGAAGCTACGGCCAATGATTTCCCAGGCCTCGAGAGGTTTGTCCAGTAGAACACTAGCGGAACCGGACTTTCCAACATCGATTGACGCGATCTCTCCTCTGGGAGGCATATTGGCCTCCTCTTCCCTTCCAGGTTCCCGGCCTCCCCAAACGTGGCCAGTAGAAGCGGCTCCCCTTGATATATCCCCAGAAGCGCGTATAGTAGCATGATATCTGCCGGGTGAGAGACTTTGAAGGGTAAGGTCTAGTATGGTAAGTTTCGGTGACACTTGCACCATCCTCACCAGACCACGGACAGGGCTTGGTACGTCCTTTGCATGGGTTTCTAGAATCGCTACAGCAGCACCTGTTTCACAACCCAACACAGGTGTTTAGCAAGCCACACTTTAAATGTTTTTCTTCCCGTGAGAGAGAGGGGGGGGGGGTAGTAGCCGGTATAAAGCAGAGGAGGATGGGGAAACAAGTACTATTTGGCTTTCCACTACCCCGAAGAATCGCATCACGACCTGTCTCCTGAATCGCGGAAGCAATCACCGAAGGAGCAGCTTCCTATTTGTCAGTATCATACCTTTCCCATTTTTTATGAAACGAATATGTAAATGTGAATAAACTCCTTCTGCTTCCTCTAGGTGTCTGTGAAACAGAAGGAAATAAAAAGGAAGTTAAACCGCACCTGTCCCCTCGACGGTGACGAGCTGTTTTTGGAGGTCTGCATCTACGCTTAAAATGCCTTTTCTTATGCGTTAGTAGGAATGGAGGCGGAGTAAGGTTATTCCTTGCATACCGGGCAATTTCTTCAAAGAGTCCGAAACATCTTGTACACAAGAGTCACATTCCAATGGAACGGCGAAGAGAGTCTGGAAGGTTGTGGAGAGCCAGCGCCGGTTAGTCAGTCAACCTCCAGTACTTATAGCCGCTAGTCTAACAGAGAAGGTGCTTCAAACCTGGAAGGGATCAATCATAATGCACAAGTATATATTTGAGTTATGATACGATAGAGCAGCTTTTCAGGGCTACCGGTAGAGTGTCTTGCTCGTACGGAGCAAGTCTAGGCAAAGAAGTCGTGGGTGGGGGCTTCGTACTCGCATTGTGAGGAATCATGAGTGGTGGGGGGTTGTTTGGTTGCTGGTGACTGGGCTAGCCACAGGAAGCCTCGATGCTTAATAATCCAACCAAAAGAAGTCTCGCTAGTCAAATTCGGGATTCATTTTTCGGGGGAACCCAATCCCAGAAATAATCATCTCATCCCCCCCACTAAAGCAGCCCGACGACATCTGGAGCACCCCCCGAGACAACAATGTCTACCAACATCGGAAGGGTACGACAAACCCCCGTTTTATATTTCCTGAGATTGGTGAACTGATTGGGATGGCTTTCCTCACTTCCAACAGACTTCCTTGGCCTACAGTCGGTCATGGCATCTCGTCGATATGGGCCATGACCAGCGATCCTTCGGTCGTATTGCGACGTCAATCGCTACGACGCTCATGGGAAAGCATAAACCAACCTATGATCCAAGTAGTCAGTCCCCGCATTCTGGTCTCCCTTGGTTTGTTACTGTTGACACGGGATCTGACACTTGGGGGGGGGGGGTTTTAATGTAGCGGATTGCGGAGACTATGTGGTGGCAGTTGGGTGCGCCTATCTTAAGACCACCGGTGACAAGCGGATGAAAAAGAAATATTACTCGCATTCAACAAGACCCGGTCACCTCCAGGAAATCACGATGGATAGAATGATGAAAAAGTTCGGGGGTGCGGAGGTGCTGCGTAGGGCCGTCTCCGGTATGCTTCCGAAGAACCGGTTAAGAGAAGTTCGGTTGGGGAGATTAAGAGGTTTGGTTCCGGGATACTACGGTGATATTGCTCGTCGTGACTAATTGTCTGTCTGATAGCTTTCGAGGGGTTCGGTCATCCATACAAGGAAAACTTGGTTAGATTGGGTGGTAAACACTATGTGAAGCCCCGGCCTGCGGCAGGATATCCATCAAAGACACCAGTACAGGACACTATCAATATGGAACAGTCGAAACCTGAAGCCCTGGTATCATAAATTTTTGTAAAGATGTGTATATATAAATTTAGATTCAAAAACAATCATACACAAGCCAAGCACCTAGTATATATTATTAAATGAAGAAAGATGGGGGGAGACAAGGAAATGGAATACCCCCATAGCTTTGATACACAGTTCGGGGGTCGGTTTGAAATGAAAGAATAAAAATTGTAATACACAGGTAGGGGGAAAGGCGGGTTTATCAAACATGAAGTCTAGTAGCTGCTATATACATCTAGAGCTTTGAGGTCTTGGTTCTAGAGACTGTGCATTTGATCAAACCATTGGGATCGGATTGAGGTGCATATACCTCGGCATCCTTACCGGTATTCTTGACCTCATTGTGCCATTTCATATCTGGTATTACATCGAGTAAGTTCGACGATCCACGACTGACAACGGACTAGATATCTCGAGAAAGAACTTACCAATCTCAAAGTAATGTTTGTTCGGCAAGGAGTAATCAACGTTATTCACCTCGGGAACAGCTTCAAGTATCTTGTTGGCCATTTTATACATGGTAGCCTGGACGCTCACGCTGTTGTCTTTTGCGAATGTTTGAAGAGTGATATTTCGTGCGGATTCCCAACCCATGTCGAAAAGAGGGATATTTCTCTCTACGTCACCCAATGTGTTGAATAAGCCCCATTCCCAATTGGCATCCACCTCTGTGCTGAGAATGCGATCAGAGGTTTCACCCAAAGAGGTATAATCGTTCTTAATGAAGCCGTAGAAAGCCGAACCGGTGCTTTTGAGGACCAGCAATCCCTGGATCCCTGACTTCACGAAAATACCTGTCCCTCGCTTGCAAACAACCTCAGCGTTGCGAGTCTCTGCGCCGTCCCGAAGGAACGAGTGCGGGTGCGGCTCGCCGTCGATTGTCATACGCGTCCATCGGTGCGTGACAACCTTTACACGGGTAACGTGAATATGGGGATATAGTTCGATAAAGTGGGAGGCAAGAATTGAGCCAAAAAGTTCTGGTGGAGTTACTGGGTACTGCTTGGCGAGCACTGGAAATCTGGTAGTTAGCTGACGCAAGCCCAAGGGTGAGCTCGGAATGGGGGACTCACAGTAAACAGTGTTCTTCATTGAGTCTGTAGCTACGACGACGCTATTGTCTGCGCGTGTGTACCTAGAAACTTTGTAAGTAAACGCGAAGCTTCCTTGGAGTTAGGGGGCTTACGAGGAGTTGATATCTCCCTCCACAAGTACACAGACGGTCATTTCAGTGACAGTATGAATGTTTGTACCTTCATCACGGTGAACTTTGCAGAGACGAATGTTATCCTGTCTCCATTTTCAGCTATTTGTCTAGCGAGAGGATAATTCGTTCTATGGACCTTCCCATATCGAGCTGCAGACAACTCAGACATGTTTATGATGCAATCTCTGACTTTATAGAGTGGAGAGTTATGGCTGGAAGCAAAGGAGAAGGATAGCAACTGTATTGAGTAGGTAGACGGAGGTTGCAGATTGACAGTGAAGAGTTAAGCTGGAGGGGGGCAGCAAGGTACTTTATACCTTATCTGAGTTATCTTCTTGGGTGTTTCCAGCGGCAAAGAAACGGGACCCGGGATCAGCGGGGTGAGCGGGAAAAAGGGAAGAGGCGCAACCATAATATTCCAGTGCTGGGGTACTGTACCGGTATAGTACGGAGGTTTAGTGATGGGATAAACCGTGGGTTTTTGAGTCCGGGCACTGAATACCACCAGAGGTAAAAAATTATCTAATTTGGTAGGAATGATGCCAGGAAGGGTAGAGAGAGCTTTGACATCACGAACCTCCATCCCCGAGTAAGACTGACCGCGCCGCAATGGTTCACTCAGCTCCCGACCAATAGCCGTTCTGAATGTAGAGACTGGTGTGCTAGGCACATAATAGTTGGTGGGAATGGGAACCCGAAAGGGGTGGTATCATAATACAAGTAATTATGATCATATGGCACAATGGCACTCGTTCAGACTAACATCCGGATATTGCCCTTCCCAATGGCGGAGGTAGCCGCACGGCGACCACCGCCCTTTGTGGGACGCTAAAAATCCCCGCCGCCCGTGACCAGGAGCCAAGCGCTGTGGGTTCCGACCCCTTTTGAGAAAACTGCATACTGTACGAGTACTGTACTAGTACTGGAGCACATCTTCCCCGTCGGATTCCACCTCCCTGTCGGGGTGTCTTTCCGAAAGATCTGTCAAGCATGGAGCTTCCATCTGGCCATTTCATGCATAGCTGTGTACTCGAGTAGTGCAAGTAATATTCACCGCGCGCTTTTCGATAAAGAGATGATCACCGTGTTCGGGGAGATGCGATCTCGTGGCTTTTTTAAGCGTGGTATGCGTTTCCTTGTGGAATAATTGTGGCTTGACAAAAAGTAGGGGCTAACTCCATCAGTATGTGTTCCATTTAGTTCTTGACTAAACCAAATTAGGAAATTCGAGTGATAACCGTGATATTGCTGGCGATAGGGTAGCAGAACAGTCGGAAGGAGAATTGGCTGTTACCGGGGCAATAAACTGGGCGAGGAAATGTGTTAGTAAGCCAAAAATACAAGGGCAACTTTTAGGCCCTTTTTGGCATGACACAGAATAAAAAAACTGAGTTTTTGTGGAAATATTGGTGTTTTGCAAGCTTAAAAATTTTTGTTTTTACTTCAATAAGTGATAATCATTTGGAGCATAATCAATAGTAAGACATTGATAGAATAGGTTATACTTGAAAGTTAAAGTATAAAAAGACTTTCCCCTACTATGACCACAATGGAACTTGCTATTTGTAAAATGTAAAGACCATTAATCTTGAATTGAGATTGTTTATCTCTTTCCTGTTAACATATATTTAAGGATATTTGTAAATAGTAGAATTGTACGCCAGATTATTGAAAATCTGAACATTCAAGGAAAACTTATTAAAAGAACCTTTTTTTTATAAACATCTATTACTTTACTATTAATTGAATATATGTAAGGATGAATTATATACATTATTGGAAACAAAATACTATATAATTCAGCTTATGAAATAGTATAACTTAATTTCTAAACAAGTATATAATTTGATATTAAAAAAGAAAGAGTTATTCTTATTCTAATTGTTTTTGATGAATTACAGGGTAAAAAAATACTGAGAATAAAAAAACAAAGTTTTAAAATACTATAGTATTTTTGTATTTATCAAATACCGCTTAAAATTTTTAGTTTAATACAGAAGAAAAAACTGAGAATAAGTGAGAAATACTCGGTTTTTCTGGCATGCCAAACAGGACATTAGTATTATAAAAGGGTCAGGTAGTAGGAGAGAGTATGATCTATCTCTTTTTAGTTAACTGAAACTTTTAAGAGATATAATTAATAGATAAATATATAGAATTGAATTTAATACTATGTCTACTTTCTATAATAAGTCTGTGAGGACTATTATGTTAATTATAATACTAGGTAGACTTAAACTATTGAATCTTGTATGAAAACATGCAGAATTTCCTACATTAGTAAAAATTATTAGTTAGGTCCTGTGTATTCTGAGAGTCTGATGTACAGGATATTTAAAACACAAATTATTAACTAGGATACAACTAAACTTAAATATAGTAAACAAAGTTAAGATGTAATAGGATATGGCAGCCAATCTCAGAACTCAACTAAAGATAGTAACTAATATCATAATACTAATATTATATTAAAATACAAAATTCATTTCCCAGCAATAGAATTAAAGCATAACTTATCTCTATATTATAGCTAAAATGTCATAGGAAAGAGTAAGCTTAAAAGTGTTTTAAATTATTTCTTTAGAAGCCATGATATAAAAATTAAGAAAAGACTATAATATATTAGTAAGAAAAAATTGCATCTTGGATAAGAGTACCCTCATCTTGTTTTTTTTTTTTTTTGTAATCTTATTTATTTATCCGTTATAACAAAAGTAAGGTCGGGGGTCATATCAGCTTTCACCATGCAGACCCGCACCTCCACCCCGCCTTGTTCTCAAGCAGTCAGAAGAAAAACCGTGACCCCAGAAAGGCACACGCCAGCAGCCAAGTGCCCGCTCCTAAGAGCACACGACTTGAACGCGGAGGGGTCTCGCCTAGAGCCACCAACACCCAACCAGCCCTCGGTTTAAAAAACTCCCCCGCAAGTCTCCCACACGGCCATCTACAAACAGTAAAGACAGAGAGCCCAGAAACCCATTCTTCAAAGCAAGGAAAACCCCCATCCCGACAGTACACGCCCTACCGAACAGAAGAAATCCCAAATCAAGGAAATCCCAAACCAAAGGCCGAAACCATTCCCTTACCTACAACAACCAAATTCGCAGACAGACCAGTTCGGATCCACTCACACCTCGGGAAGTCGAAATAGCGAATAGGTGCATCTACTTAGACGGCATAAACGTATGCCTTGGGCATATAGCCCTTCGATCGCGAGTGGGAGAAACCAGAAGGAGTGAGCACCTGCTGTAAGCAGGAGGTATTGGCGGAATGAAAGCTCCAAGCCGTCCGTTCGGGAGGGCCGGGGGGGTCTGCCCAAGGCAGCAAAAGAGGGTGAGGCAGTAGGATACCAGCCAATAGTAGTTGAGTACCAGCTGATGTAACCGAAGAGAAAAAGGGAGGAAGGGTCAAAGGTCCCAGTGCTGACCCAACTGAAACCAAACTATTGCTGTATTACCGCGTCTCTCATGTAGTCCCTTGTTCTCTGAGAGATAGCATCACTTAGTGGAAGGGATCCCACCAGCAATAGGGAGGCAGAAGGGCGAGGAGAAGAAGGTAACCGTAACTTGAACTGAGTGACTAGGAGGGTATGGCCATATCTCACCACGAGACAGACCCCGAAGTTACTAGCCGAGGCGTTCCCCAATGGAGATTGTGCAAGTGGGGAGAAGGATGTCCACTACTGCTAGCACCGTCCAGAAATGAAGAGAAGAAGCCGACTGTGCCAACGCTAAGCGAGCCCCTATTAGCAAGACAGGACTACTGGGTGAGCTCAGATAACTCCCCCATCAAGCAGACAAGAGACAGGCGAGGTGAGGGCGGGAACCATTGAGGGGGCAGAGGGGAGTGGGGGGGGCCCACGATAGTTGACGTGATGTTGCCAAACTATGTGGGAGGAAAATAGGAGCGACGGAGCGTGAAGAGTACCCTCATCTATATATAAGGTATTGATATTTAGATGTAACTGATTTGCCTTTCTTGTTTTGTACATCCCACTCTTCTGATTGTGAACTATTCTATTTTCTTATACTTTATTACATATTTTACCACTTTTTTTTTTTTTAAATTCTGTCTGCTCCAGCTTATATGCCTATTAGGCATCTAAGAGGATGTAGATCTTTAGGTAGAGTAATGTTACAAACTGATTGTAGTTTGAAAAGGATTTTATATTTTATAGTTTTAATTAATAACTTATTTAAGGCTCCATTCAGCATGTCACTTTTATAGCATATTTTTTAGCATATTAAAGTTTTTATATAGGGATGTGTTCGGCATGTATTACAAAACGACAATATATTTTTAATATATTTATAAATTTTTATTGTATATTTTTATAGTAGGGCTAGGTGTAGAATTATGAAATAGCACTCAAGTAAAGTATAAACCTCTGAACTCTAAAACAAAGAGTTTCTTCTTGTATGATAGATAATAATCTATTGCATATCTCTACTTGAATCCCATTATTTCTTATTTTTATATGATGAATGAACTACAATTATTCTACACAAATTCTCGTCAAATCCATAATACCAACTATAATTCCAACGATACAGCCTCCTCAGACTTGGACTCTGTAGTTTCAGAAAGTCGTACCTTATTCAGAATTGATAGCCACTTTTTACTCTATGCTTTAAGCAATATTGGGGAATATATCGACTATCGTTTTAATGTTGAATGAATTTGTACTTTAGCTCTCTCTGGTAAAGCATAAGTTGTAGAGCTTCTTTCTGCAAATATATAAGAGTAGCAGTTCCAGGAGGTACTTCGTATGCCTCGTAGTGTGTTCCTCAAACTATACGAATGGTTAGAAATACACAGGTACTTGCATAGTACAAGGTATGTAGCTGTTACTGAACAGGTGGCTATGTTTGTATAGGCAGTTTCGCATAGTGGTTCAAACTGTATGGTTCAAGAACGTTTCCAGAAGAGTGAAGACACTGTTAGCTGGTTAGTATCCTATGCGTTTGATTTTTGGTAAGTGCTCTAAGTTGAGTTGTGGGATGACTTTTTTTTCTTTCACACAGCTGTGTGGTATGATTGCTGAACGCTTATATTTTTTTTTTTTAATTGAATTTTTTTATTAGCAGATATGCTATTTTCAACTTTTAGTGCAATATATTTTTATTGGTACATGCTGAATGGAGTATAAGTCATATAATATTATGATTATTATTTGTACGCATGATCTTGGTAGAGTTTATGTAAGTTTTAAATATGACTTTGACTTTAGGTTATGATGGTTAAGTTATATTGGGATCATTAGTTGAATAGGAGTAAGCCTTATAAGGCTTATTTGGATTTTATACGTATAATGTTAGGCGGAGACAACCTGTATAGACAGAGAGTTATTTAGGCCAGTTGAGATTTATTTTTATAAACAGAAATTTATCTAGGAAGGCTCAAGGATTACTTGTTTCATTTATAACTACTAGGAGCAGTGTAAAGTAGAATAAAATTATATGAATAATATTATATTGTTAAGATCTCTTCTCTGTTACTTGATAATGGCAGAAAGCTTGAAAGGCAGTTTGATATTCATATTCCATATCTGAGTGTTAGTAGGCTACATCTATCTCAAATACAAATTATATACCTTTCTGTTATATATTGCAATATTGGTTATTTTCTAAAAGTCTGAACAGTAGGAGATACTGAAAACTATCACATCATTTTTGGTAATTACTATTTTATTTGTTGGAAAGCTTTATTGTTTATAATAGTATTGTGCATTGACAAAATTAACTATAATTCAATAATTAGTGGCAACTCACCTCTCTTCATCACCCTCCACTCTCAACAGTACCTAAAAAAATTGCTCTAAGTTAACCAAGAAGAAACCATTCTGGTCAATTCCTTTTTTTCAATAAACTATGCCTTCTATTCTTCGCAGTCATACCAAAAAACATATTCCCTCTACACATCGCTCTGAGTTTACCAGAGAGAGGATTCTCAGATTACATGATTCTCAGATGAGATATCAGCAAATTTCCCACTATCTTAATATTCCCTACACTACTGTCAGAGAGACAATTATAAAGAAACATCAAGAGGACAAGGAGAATAAGGGTAGAGGAAGATATCCTTAAACTACCAAGTCACAGGATGATGCTATGGTGGAGGAAGCTCTTAAAATTCACCATACTACCTATTCTGATATTGCTGAGCAAGTTGCTCTTAAGGTTTCTAGTAGGACAGTAAGGAGAAAACTTGAAAAAAAGCATCTTAGAAAGTAAATGGTATAAGAGAGAGTTTTTTTGGATGAGGATCTAGCTCAAGAGAGGTCGGAATGGGCATTAGCTCATATGTATTGGACAAAGGAGATGTGGAGAAGGAAGACAATGTGGAGAGATGAGGTAGCTGTAGAAAGAGAAGAAGAAAAGAGAAGAAAATGAGTTTTCAGATACCCATATGAGAAATGGAATAAGGATTACATTGAACCTAAGGATAGGAGAGGGGAGAGAGGGATTAACCAGATGATAACTGGTTGTTTTTATAGTCAAACTCATGGTTTTTTTTTGCCAGTTTTTCCTGATCCTTCTTCTGCTAGGGGTGGAGTTACTAGGAAGTCAATTATTGATATTTATGATCATTATGACTTTTTAAGGATATGGAAGAATATTAGAGAAAAGGTTGGAGAAGAAGAGGCATTTTTTATCATTGACAATGCTAAGACTCACTTGCCTTTTAGGAGATGGCTTGGAGGGCAGGGAATTAAACTGATGGAAATTCCTGCCTATTCACCAGATCTCAACCTAATTGAAAATATTTGATCTCTGGTGAAAGGTAAGCTTCACAAGCACTACCCTGAGCTATATCTTATGAAGCGTGATGTCAATGTGGTCAAGAACGTAATAGTAGAGGCTATCACACATTGTTGGGAACTTCTTAACCTAAAGGTTTTTGATACTTTAGCTGGATCAATGGTGGATAGAATAGAGGCAATTATTAAAGCTAATGGATAGTATATCAAATATTAATTTCTACTATGTATTTACATCTTTTAATTTTTTTTTTTGGTTTTCATAATAGTGCATTGGCGGGTGAGTGTAGTTATAATTGCCAAAGATTTTTCCTCTGTTGAATCGTGGTTAATTTGGTCCACACACAATAATTACCCCATAGTTAGAGTTTTTAAACTTATAGCCTAGTTTTTATTAGGAGTACTGGAATCTGATACCTAGAAACTACCCTAAGTAGGGTAACCCCACTTGGAATAGGAATCTTGGATCTCCAACACCTTCCTCTAGCCCTCTTAGGGGGCTCACATATTATTATATATATTGATCTTAGTACATCATCATAAACCAGATTGTAACAAGGAAGATTGATGAGGAGAAACAAAGGGTTTCACATGACTTGTGCTTGTGAATCATAGGGGTTTATTGTTATGCGATGACTTACAGTTGTAAGTCATATAATGTTATGACTTTTGTGTGTGACTCATACTTATGAGTCATAAGTCTCACGTATGTGATCCATTTAGCATACATGATATATTATAAGGATTATGATTAGTTTACATATATTGTATAATTGACTCATACGAGTCAACTGAGAATCTTACATGACTTATGATTATGAGTTATAGGATATGGTGACATGAAGGTATGAGTTGTACAAGGTTAGAATTAGGTGAGGTGTCTGTATAAATAGTAAGGTTCAGGAACCTCTGGTACACACGCTCTGTCGCTCCTATTTTCCTCCCACATAGTTTGGCAACACCACGTCAACTATCGTGGGCCCTCCCACTCCCCTCTGCCCCCTCGATGGTTCCTGCCTAGGGGCACGGTTAACTCTACCATCCTCTCCCGCTTTGGACTCGCTTGTCTCTTGTCTGCTTGATGGAGGAGTTATCTGGGCTTGCCCAGTAGTCCTGTCTTGCTAATAGGGGCTCGCTTAGCTTTGGCACGGTCGGCTTCCTCTCTTCGCTTCCGGACGGCACTGGCAGTGGTGGATGTCCTTCTCCCCACTTGCACGATCCCCGTTGGGGAACGCCTCGGTTAGTAACTTCGGGGTCTGTCTCGCGGTGAGATTTGACCATGCCCTCCTAGTCGCTCGGTTCAAGTTTGGTTGCCTTCCTCACCTCGCCCTTCCATCTCCCTGCCGCCAGTGGGATCCCTTCCACTAAGTGACGTTATCTCTCAGAGAACAAGGGACTACATGAGTGACGTGGTAATATGTCAGTTCGGTCTATGGTCGGGTTTGCACTGGGGCCTTTGGCCCTACCTCCACTTTCCACTTCGGTCGCGTCGGCTCGCACCCTACTGCCTTCCCTCCTTGGCTGGTACCCTACTACCTCCTTTCTTTGGCTAGCATCCTACTGCTGGGTGGCACCCCTTCTGCCAAACATCCATTCCTTGGGCCTGGCACCATGGCCTCTGTTCTCGATTAGCGGGTCATGGTATTGCACTACTTCTGTGGCTTAGCTGGTTGGGGGCGGTTCTTTAAATAATAGCAAATCTGGTGGTACGGTGGGCAGTGGTTATTTTCTTTTGTGGCCCTATGGGTCTTGTAGTTTACGGGATGGAGTTTTTCCTTATGCCTTCCTGCCTAGCTTGTTTGGTTTCCTTCCTGTTGGCTACATGTAGTTGGTAGATGGGGTTTTCGTTTTGGTGAGGAATCTTCTTGGGCCTTTGGTTGGCTTCTAGGCGAGACCCTTTCGCGTTCAAGTCATGAGGCCTGCGGGCTGGGCACCTGAGCTGGTCGCCCTTAGAGTGTGTGCGGTTGGGCCCATCCCAGAGGGTCTTGGGGGTATGGGTTTTCTCTTGGTCCAGGGTGGAGGGGTTTTCTTAACGCCATAGCTAGCGCTGCATGCGATGTTCTTGTACCTTAAACAAGTAACTAAATGATTTTTTTTTTTTAAAAAAAAAGAACTTCTGGTACACTGCCCAGGGTACCTTCTCCATGCTTAAGAGGCTATCGGGTCCCAGGAAGGGGCTTGCGTCCTTCCTTTACCACAGGCTAGTGTCATCACTCCTCGCACCCATACTCCTCTTCAGAGCAGATCTCTTTTCACTCTCTGCAACAATGTCCGACAAGCTTGCTGTCTTTTGGAGGCAGGTTTAATGTTGGGTCACCAACTGCTTCTCTGAGACCCCTCCTGATATCCTCTCCTGCCAGTCGGCCCTTCCTCCAATACAATGCCTCCTTGAGCACCGACAGCGCCTGGCGGCGCTGAGGATGATGTGCCTCCCCCCGGAAAGAAACCCGACAACTGCATGGCTACACTACTCCTTCCCTACAACCTCTTGCTACCGCTTCCCAGAAGACCACCGTTCCTTGATGGTGGGGCTTATGCTGGGCTACAGGCCCCTGAATTAGAAGACCCCTGAACCATCCCCTCCGGTGAGGAGGCATCTCCCACTTGACGCAATAGCCTACCGTGTGGGCAAGCTTGTCGGTCATCTTTCTAGGGTCTCACCAGCATTGCCTGTCCTCCTCCCTGAACCCTTGTCACCTACGGCTCCTGACAACCCTCCTTTTCCAGCCCTTAAGAGAGGCTGTCATCAGTTCCTTCTAAACACTTAGACCAAACAATACCCACCTCCTTCCCGATACATCTACTCGCCCACTCTGTCGCCTCATCCCTTTATGGGATTGGGGAAATTCATAGTGGGCAGGATCCACCAGATGAGGTCAGGGAAGAGTTACCTGGTAGGCCACCGCTCATGGAGAGACCCGGATGCCCTCGACACGTGCCCCCACTGTGAGGAAGCATCAGAGTCCTTCTACCACGCCATTCTTGTATGCCCCTCTCATAAAAGAGCCAGAGACACCCACCTCCTGGGTGTCAAGTGCCTTGGCGAAGGGGAACCCATCTGGACATCGCTGGAGCTGCTCTACGGCCTTTCAGCCTACATAGCCGCCACCTTGGCTGGCTTCCCCCCGGACATGCCTGCTCTTAGGTACCCCCCCTCTGGGGCCCGACCAGTCAGGAACCCCTTTTCCTCACTTGTTCCCTCGCCGTCGGCCTAAGCGGTTAGTGGAAGAGTATTCTTTCAGCTTCCTTGCATGTAGGATTTCTTTATATTTAGTTTGAATGTTTCCCTTTATAGTTAGCTGTTTATGCGCTTTGCGATATGGGTTGTTTGCACTTATTGGAGGCACTAGTTTGGTTTCTTTTATTATTGTTTGCTTTGGGATTAAGGTTTTGTTTACGCCATAGCTACCGCTGCATACGAGTTCTTGTACCTAAACAATGAATACATGATTATATAAAAAAAAAAAAAAAAACCTCTGGTACACCATGCTCCACGCCCTCTTCTTCCCCCCCCCCCACATTTTACTTCTGCTCTCAACACCATCTGCATCTGGTGAACAAACCCCTTGAAACCAAGAATCTTCCAAGCCTATACCCAGGGGCTATCTCTCCTTGCTAGGTAATGGACCTCTCCACTCACTCACGTTCTGGCACACCTGTCTCCAACCAAGGCGCTGCCTCCCACCCTCCCTCATGGCTGTCGTCAGCTGCCCCAATCCTCCCTATTCACGAGAACCTAACCAGGCTGGTCTCCTCTGTGAGAGCTCTGCTAGACTAACTCCCTGAAAGCCTACCCCCCATCTCCCGCCAGGAGGTGCTGGAACTCTCTATTGGAGAATGCTACCTGCTTCCCCTCGTCTCCTCTCTCGTGCACGGCATGTCGGCCCTCTCCCGAACTGTTGATGAGCTCAATACGAGAATTCACGACCTATCATTCCAGGTTGCCAACACACTGTCTTCAAATGACACTCCGGTCAACGCCACCAACATTTTGGCGAGCTCCGTGGCCTCCCTCCAAGCATCTATCAGGGATCTGTCCACTAGGTTGGTGGCAAACCCCGCTCCTCCACCCCAACCACCTGTATTGGCCCCCACTGCCCCGCTCCATCGGCCTTCCCGAAAGGGTAAAGAGCCAGCCACCAACACCACAGCCCCCACTCTTCCTGAGGTACTACCCTCGGGTTATTTGGCATTCTATGACCTCGACCTCCCCAGTTATGACATGGCAATAGGCAAGTACAGGGGCAACCCTACCGCCTAGGCGGCCACATATCCCAGGACCTGAGAATCGCAGTAGTGGAGGGACGGCAAGTACCCCGACCCGGCTGAATTCCTCTCCGGCATCCCCAACCCAGATGACCCCCCACCTGGCAAGACCAGAGCATCCTATTCTGAGGCCGCATCCTCAGGGCCCTCAAGGGCCAAGAAGAAAAAAGATGGCTCAGCCTCCTCAGCAGCACAAGTCGAGAAAACTGTTACTAGGCTAGCTAGTCCTCCCACTCCTAGGCCACTGTCCACTGCTGAGAGAAGGTTCTTTGCCCCTTGATCCCTCGCTGCTCATCATGCTCATCACAGAGAAATAGCGGCTTCCTTCCCCAACACCGCAGTAACGGTCCTTAAAGAGGCCAACTGCCCTCTTCCAAAAGCATTTACGGCCAAAGTCAATGACCGCGGCACAGTAACCCTCTTTACCCTCGATCCTCATACTCTGGCCACCGCATACGCATCATACTACGAAGCCATCTCCTCCTGTCTTAACAAAGCCTACCCGGTGGGCGATAGCTCCTACCTCTGTTTCCGTCCTGCCCCCAACAAGGTACAGCTAGCGGTCCACTCCCTCCCCATCTCATTCCTTCCTGACGGTCAAGAGGCTCTATTGGGGACCCTAAGGAAAACCATTCTAAATGTCAAGGAAGTACGGATTTTCTCAGCATGGTTCCTCGTTCAAGATGAGGAGATTCGCCTCTCCAAGGCAAACACCTCATGTATCATCATGGTCGCGCCCTCGGATGTGGACAAGATGGTGGGCAGAACTGTCCTCTATGCCTCAAGTTGCCGGATTGAACGAGCCTTCTCCGCGAACAAATTCACTCAATGCAAGAATTGTTGGGGTTACGGCCACCAAGCACCCAGATGCAAGACCGACCACCCGGTCTGCCCAATATGCGCCCTCAGCCATACAAAGGTGACCCACCGCTGCCAGAACCTGACATGCCCCAAGGGTGGCAACCTCAAACTAGTGGCATACTGTTGCCCCACCTCCGTCCCCTTCTGTACAAATTGCTCCTCCGTCCACCCTGCCTTCGATCAGTCGTGCACACAACGTCCAAAGCCCCCTCCCCTGCCCACCTCAGAGTCCCCTCCCCCGGGGGAAGAAGAGATGGATACACAGGACGATGGAGGAGAGGGTCCTTCCTCCAGACCGCCACGGCCCTAGAACCTTGCTCCTTCCGTGGACTTGGGAGATGGCCTCGCCACCAGAGCCCCCCCCAATCTCCCTTTCTCTACCCCGTTCTGAAGACCTGGAAGCGTCTTCCTAGTCCCCAGTACCCCATCACGTCCCCAAGGAACTAACCCCTCCTGTACCCAGGAGGACGTCACTCCCACCCCAGTCCCCAAACAACCAGTGTGTTCGTCCCGTTAATGCGCGACAACCGCTCTACTCCCCCTTCTTTCCCGGTTTCTACTACTCCTCAGCAGAGCACTAGCTCTTTTTCCCTCGTTCAACACAACTGCATGGGTAGCTAGAATGTATTTCTCTCACTCTTTAATGCTTTGGTCACTTTGCCCTCCCCTCCTGTACTTGTTGCCCTTCAAGACCCTCCTTTTTTCGTGGAAAACTACCACAGTTCGCTGGCTTCAAGTCCTTTTCTCCCCCAATAGCTCTAGGGGAGAAGTCACGGGTGGCAGTCTTTGCACCAGGTTCCTTTTTTGATGTTGTTTCTTTGGTTCCTGTGTTTTTCGACAACCCTGCCCTGATGGCAGTGGATGTCTACACCCTGTCTGTCTTGTTTGACTCCTCCCATGAGAGGTTTCGTCTGATTAACCTTTATTCCCTTTGGATGACATGGTCGCTCTACCGCTCTGTTTCCCCAGAAGAAGCTTACCCTGTTCTCGACTTCCCCACTCTCGTAGTGGGCGATTTCAATATCTACCACCCTCAATGGGATCCCGACCAGCCGCTATGGAAAAGGGAAATCCGAACCTCCACCACATATGCAGATCTATCACAAGAACGGTGTTTCTCCCTTCTAAATATTCCAGGAGTTTTTACGCGATTCTCACTGGGCCAAGACCATGCACCATCTGTGTTTGATTTGGCATTCGCCAATCAGCACCTTGTGCCATTTGTGGAAACATGAGATGCGTCTCTCCAGTCTACCGGGTCGGACCATGTCCCGATATCCATAATGTTAACGTCTCCACTTCTCTCTCCCCCTCAGCTTACACCTCATTGGAAAGCTATCGACTGGACCAAGGTCCTGGAAGACCTCGGCTCCCTCATGATTCCGCCGCCTCCATCCCTCCCGACTCATCAAGTACTTTGTACGTAGCTCGACATTAACCTTGGCAGGATTCGGTTAGTCTTGGCCAGGCATACACCAATGAAAAAGCCCTCTACAAGATCAAAGCCCTGGTGGTCTGACACCTTGTCTGACTTGAGGAAAATCCACCATTCTCGTGCCTGAGAGGCCCGTACATCCCCTTCAAATGACACTCGGGCCTTTGCTCGCTTGGCCAAGAATGCCTATTTCAAGGCTATCAAGAAGGCCAAGAAGGAACACTAGTCACGTTTCCTTGAGAGTGCTACCCCCCAAAATGTGTGGACGGCCAAGAGATTTGCATTTGGAAAACCCCCAGAACGTTTCCCGTCCATTCCACAGGCAACCTCACCAATGGAGCTGAACGATGCCCTTCTTTCTCACTTCTTCTCTCCTAGGTCCCCTGCTTTTTGCCCACCTATTCTCAGCGCCTTCAAGGATGCACCCCCCCTGTTGGAGGCAGAGATAGCAGCGGCTCTCAGTAAGTCCTCTTCCTCCTCGGCCCCTGGTCCTGACCTTTTTCCATACTCTGTTTGGAAGAAGATTAATTTATCCCATCCCTCTCTACTGGTTAAGCTTCTCTCTCCGCTGGTCTCGTTCGGTTTCCACCTGGTATCGCTCAAGATGGCGAATGGTGTGGTACTGGACAAACCAGGTAGGCCCTCTGATGACACCCCTGCTTCCTTCCGGATAATTGTCCTCCTGGAACCAGTCTCCAAGATACTTGAGAGGATAATAGCAAACCGCCTCTCACCCCTGACTAGATCGCTTGGCCTGCTCCACCCCCATCAATGCGGCTCCCTTCCAGGGCTTAACACCTTCGATGCCTGTACAACTCTGGCTCACGAAGTCCAAACGCTGCAATTTCCCCAATTGGTTGCATCCACCTTGTTTCTTGATATCAAGGGAGGCTTTGACAATGTCTCCCTGAATGACCTCTTCCATATGCTGCGATCAAAGGGCATACCTCCATACCTCTGCTCCTGGGTTAGGTCCTTCCTGACAGGAAGGCAGTGCCACCTTATCTTCCAGGGATCGCCCAGGGTTTTCAAACCGGTGCAGGTTGGCACCCCACAAGGCTCACCAATATCACCTCTTCTGTTTGTCATCTATGTCTCGTCTCTCCACTTTCCGGTACCGCATGGGTTGATCCTGTCCTATGTGGACGACTTTGCGGTGACTGTTGCCTCCAGCCCCTACAGGAGGAATGTCCAACGCCTCCAGCATCTAGTTAAGATGTTGACTCAAAGGGGTAGGCGTCTTAGGGTCTCCTTCTCCGTACCTAAAACCGAACTCTTACATTGGAGGACCCCCAGACAAAGGCACCTTGCATCTAATATTCCCATCGTTATTGATAGACTTCTTTTTCCCCACTCTGGGGTGGTCCGTTGGCTCGGCTACTGGTTTTAGCCTGCCTCTTGCTCCCTCCGGTAGGCTACTAACACCCACTTCTCAAAACGTCTTGCACTTGCCCAAGGTGCCCTCTCCATGCTCAAGAGGCTATCGGGTCCCGGTAAGGGGCTCACCCCCTTCCTCTGTCACAGGCTAGCATCCTCCCTCCTCACACCCATACTCCTCTTTGGTGCAGACCTGTTCTCACCCTCATCTACCATGACAGACCGTCTTGCTATCTTTTGGAGACAGGTACAGAGATGGGTCACCAACTGTTTCTTGGAGACACCTACCGGTATCCTTACATACGAGTCGGCTCTTCTACCAATACAATGCCTTATTGAATACTGTCGGCGCCTTGCGGCACTGAGGATGGTTTGCCTCCCCCCGAAAAGAAATCCAGCCACAGCACGACTGCACTGCTCATTCCCTGCAACCTCTAGTTACCGCTCCTTGGAGGACCACCGTGCCCTGACGGTAGGGCTTACGCCGGGCTACAGGCCTCTAAATTGGAAACACCCGCGCCGTCGCCTCTGGTACGGAGGCATCTCCCACTTGATGTAATAGCCCACTGTGTGAGCAAGCTTGTTGGTCATTTCTCTTGGGTACCTCCAGCATCACCTGCCCTCCTCCCTGAGCCCCTGCTGCTTGTGGACCCTAGCGTCCCCCCGTTCCCAGCCCTCAAGAGAGGTTGCCGGCAGTTCCTCCTGAATGTGTGACCAAACAGTACCCACTGCCACCCCGATATGCTTACATGCCTTCACTGTCGCCCCACCCCTTCATGGGATTGGGTAAATTCATTACCGGGCAGAATCCACCAGATGAGGTCAGGAAAAAGCTATCTGGCTGCCCACCGCTCCGGGAGAGACCCGGATGTCCCGGACACATGCCCCTACTGCGAGGAGGAGCCTGAGTCTTTCCATCACGGCATTCTCATCTGCCCCTCCCACAGCAGAGCTAGAGACGCCCACCTCCCCGGGGTCGAGTGCCTGGACGAAGGGGAATCCATTTGGACATTACCGGAACTGCTTCACGGCCTATCCGCCTACATAGCCGCAATGTCGGTGGGCTTCCCCCCGGACATGCTTGCACTTAGATACCCCTCCCCGGGGCCCGACCTCTCAAGAGCCCCTCTTCCTCACTTGGTTCCTCATCCTCGGCCTAAGCCATTGGTGAGAGCACGCTCTTTTGGTTTCCTTACTTGTAGGATTTTCTTATATTTAGTTTGAATGTCTCCCTTTATAGTTAGCTGTTTATGCGTTTTGCGATATGGGTTGTTCGTGCTTGTTGGAGGCACTGGTTTGGTTTCTTTTGTTTTGGTTTGATTTTGGATTAAGGTTTTGTTTACGCCATAGTACAGCTACATGTGAGTTCTTGTACCTAAACAATGAATACATGATTATAAAAAAAAAAAAACAAAAAAAAAAAAAGAACCTCTGGTACACCATGCTCCGTCGCTCCTATTTTCCTCCTACATAGTTTGGCAACACTATGTCAACTATCGTGGGCCCCCCCCACTCCCCTCCGCCCCCTTGATGGTTTCTCCCTAGGGGCACGGTTAACTCTTCCAGCCTCTCCCACTTTGGCCTTGCTTGTCTCTTGTCTGCTTGATGGGGGAGTTATCTGGGCTCGCCCAGTAGTCTTGTCTTGCTAATAGGGGCTCGCTTAGCTTTGGCAAGGTCGACTTCCACACTTTGCTTCCGGATGGCGCTGGCGGTGGTGGACGTCCTTCTCTCCACTTGCACGATTCCCATTGGAGAACGCCTCTGCTAGTAACTTCGGGGTCTGTCTCGCGGTGAGATAGGCCATATCCTCCTAGTCGCTCAGTTCAAGTTTTGGTTACCTTCCTCACCTCGCCCTTCCTCCTTTCTACCGCTGGTGGAATCCCTTCCACTAAGTGACGCTATCTCTTGGAGAACAAGGGACAACATGAGAGACGTGGAAATACAGCAGTGGTTTGGTTTCAGTTGGGTCAGCACTGGGACCTTTGGCCCTTCCTCCCTTTTTCTCTTCGGTTGCGTCTGCTGGTACCCTACTACTGTTGGCTGGTATCCTACTACCCCTCCCTCTTTTGCTGCCTAGGGCAGTTCCTTTGGCCGTCCCGGACGGATGGCTTGGGGCTTTCTTTCCGCCAATACCTCCTGCTTACAGCGGGTACTCTTTCCTTCTGGTTTCTCCTCCTTGCGATCGAAGGGCTATATGCCCAAGGAATACATTTATGCCACCTAAGTAGATGTGCCTATTCGCTATTTCGACTTTCCGAGGCGTGAGTGGATCCGAACTGGTCTGTCTGGGAATTTGGTTGTTGTAGGTGACGGATTGGTTTCGGCCTTTAGTTTGGAGTTTCTTTGGTTTGGGTTTTCTTCAGTTCGGTGGGGGGTGTACTGTCGGGATAGGGGTTTTCCTTGCTTTGAAAAATGGGTTTTTGGGCTTTCTGTCTTTACTGTTTGTAGATGGCCGTGTGGGAGACTTGCGGGGGAGTTTTTTAAACCGAGGGCTGGTTGGGTATTGGTGGCTCTAGGCGAGACTCCTCCACGTTCAAGTCATGGGCTCTTAGGGGTGGGCACCTGGCTGCTGGCATGTACCTTTCTGGGGTCACAGTTTTTCTTCTGGCTGCTTGAGAACAAGGCGGGGTGGAGGTGCGGGTCTGCATAGCTAGGGCTGATATGACACCTGGCCTTACTTTCGTTAAAACGGATAAATAAATAAGATTACAAAAAAAAAAAAAGAAAAAAAAAAAGAACCTCTGGTACACCATGCTCCGTCACTCCTATTTTCCTCCCACATAGTTTGGCAACACCATGTCAACTATCGTGGGCCCCTCCACTCCCCTCTGCCCCCTCGATAGTTGCTCCTTAGGGGCACAGTTAACTCCTCCATCTTCTCCCGCTTTGGCCTCGCTTGTCTCTTGTCTGCATGATGGGGGAGTTTTCTGGGCTCGCCCAGTAGTCCTGTCTTGCTAATAGGGGCTCACTTAGCTTTAGCACTGTCGGCTTCCTCTCTTCGCTTCCTGGTGGCACTGGTCGTGGTGGACGTCCTTCTCCCCACTTGCATGATCCCCATTGGGGAACGCCTCTGCTAGTAACTTCAGGGTCTGTCTCGCGGTGATAACTGACCATACCCTTCTAGTCGTACAGTTCAAGTTTTGGTTGCCTTCCTCACCTCGTCCTTCCGACTCCCTACTGCCAGTAGGATCCCTTCCACTAAGTGACGCTATCTCTCTGAGAACAAGGAACTACATCAGAGACGCGGTAATATGTCAGTTCGGTCTATGGTCGGGTTTGCACTGGGTCCTTTGGCCCTACCTCTACTTTCCACTTCGGTCGCATCGGCTCGCACTCTACTGCATTACCTCCTTGGCTGGTACCCTACTACCTCCTTGCTCTGGCGCGGAGTGTTCCGGGGTTTCGGCCTGCTGCCTGCCCGTAGTCGATCTTTGGCTGGCACCCTACTGCTGGGTGGCATCTCCTCTGCCAATCATCTATTCCTTGGGTCTGGCACTGTGGCCTCTGTTCTCGATTGGCGGGCCATGGTATTAAACTACTTTCGTGGCTTAGCTGGTTGGGGGCGGTTCTTCAAAAATGGCAAATCTGGTGGTACGGTAGACAGTGGTTATTTTTCTTTGTGGCCCTATCGGTTTACTAGTTTACAGGATGGAGTTTTTCCTTATGTTTTCCTGCCTAGCCTGTTTGGTTACCTTCCTGTTGGCTACGTGTAGTTAGTGGGTGGAGTTTTCGTTTTGGTGAGGAATCTTCTTGGGCCTTTGGTTGGCTTCTAGGCGAGACCCTTTCGCGTTCAAGTCATGAGGCCTGCGGGCTGGGCACCTGAGTTGATCGCCCTTGGAGTGTTTACAGTTGGGCCCATACTAGAGGGTCTTGGGGGTACTGGTTTTCTCTTGGTCTGGGGTGGAGGGGTTTTCTTAACATCATAGCTAGGGCTGCATGCGATGTTCTTGTACCTTAAACAAGTAACTAAATGATGATAAAAAAAAAAAAAAAAGCACCTCTGGTACACTCTGTGCTTGACTTGGCCTTCGCCAACTAGCATCTCGTGCCCTTTGTGGAAACATGGGACGCGTCTCTCCAGTCTACCGGGTTGGATCACGTCCTGATATCCATAACACTAACATTTCTACTTCTCTCCCCCCTTAGCTCACGTCACACTGGGGGGCTACCGACTGGACCAAGGTCATGGAGGACCTCAGCTCCCTCATGATTCCACCACCTCCACCCCTCCCAACTCAGCAGGCACTTAGCACGTGGCTCGACATCAACCTTGGCAGGATATGGTTAGTACTTGCCAGACATACGCCAAAGAACAAACCCTCCACAAGGTCAAAACCTTGGTAGTCCGATACCTTGGCTGACTTGAGGAAAGTCTACCATTCCCGTGCCCAAGAAGCCCGTACATCCCCTTCCGATAACACTCGAGCCTCTGCTCGCTTGTGCAAAAATGCCTATTTCAAGGCTATCAAGAAGGCTAAAAAAGAGCACTCGTCATGTTTCCTTGAGAGTGCTACCCCCCAAAACATGTAGACGGCCAAAAGATTTGCCTTCGGAATACCCCCAGAGCGGTTCCCATCCCTCACACAAGTAACGTCACCCATGGAGCTGAACGATGTCCTGCTTTCCTACTTCTTCCCTCCTAGGCCCCCCGCATTCTGCCCACCTATTCTCAGGGCCTTCAAAGATGCACTCCGCCTACTGACGGAAGAGATAGCTGCGGCACTCAGCAAATCCTCATCCTCCTCGGCCCCTGGTCTCGACCTTTTTCCATACTCAGTCTGAAAGAAGATTAATATAGCCCATCCCTCTCTGCTAGTTGAGCTACTCTCTCTGCTAGTTTGTTTCGGATTCCATCCAGCATCACTCAAAATGGCGAACAGAGTGGTGTAATGATCCCCTTTCAGATAGTTAGTTCTTGGCGACAGGAAACGATACTTATCTTTCCTTTCCCTTTCTTTCCTTGTCTTACGATAGCTCTAGGCCTCTGCCTATGTTACCTATAGTACAACACCTCTGTCTTCTACCGGAAACACCTATCGTAAGCTTTCTCTAACTCGTCTTCGTAACAAGTGCTTCTTAGCGTAACGATAATGTTGCAATAAGGATAAAGATCGTAAAGGTGTTTTATATTTGTTTAAAGTAATATGTAGGAAAAGTACTTAGAACAAAGCGTAAAGAACCTATTGTCCTCAGCCGCATCGGCCTCCTTATATAGTGTTCTTCCCGCCTTTAATCATGTGACCCAAAGTGGTCACATGTGCAAAACCAAATCAAAACAAACTAATCATGTGACCAAAGTGATCACATGCTCAAAACCCATGACCTTATAGCGAGGTCATGTGCAAAACTCATAAACCAATAATAACGCAATAAACAAGTCATATGACTCGACTGAGTCATATGCCCGAAACCCATGACATCATAATAAGGTCATGTGCGAAACATAAATCATATGCGCAAGGCTTGCCTGTAAGGCGTACTCGTAAGGCATACTCGTCAGGCGCATGTCCCATGACTCATACTGGAGCCGTGTGCGAAAGCATCACAAATCCCACACATAACTAATCATACAACCCGAATAGGTTATATGCGTGAAACAATAACATACCTGTGACTCATAACCATGTGTCACGTGAAAACCCTTTCCTCACTAAGCCATGTTCGTGACATTAGCTCCCCTCCTCCTAAGCCTGAGTCCCATCAGGCTTTTTCTCCCAGTTTCAATAGTTCCCGTCCTGCCGAGCGCATGGTCCTTTCTCAGCTTGTGGAACTTTTCGTCTGCCATCCTCCATCTGACCCTTACCAATTCCAGAGTCAGATTAGCCATCTCGATCGTTTGCCGCTGGTTGTCGTTCAGCTGTCTAAGCTCCGCGATCATTTTGTCATTTGCTGAAATCGTGGCCTAGGCTTGGCCCAGTTGTTCTCGGAGTCCCCGGATCTGCCTGTGTAGGCTCCTGACATCTGGTTCCGTGTCTGCCGAGGAGTTTTGGGCCCCTCCCTCCTTGGACCGCGTCCTCGTGGCCCATGCCTTTCTGGCATCTTCTTCCTCCAACTCTTTTCGGCTTCCATCCTTCTGCGGGTAAAATCCCGCAGATATTTTTTGTACCCTGTACATTCTGCACCCATTTCTGAAGCATTGTTGCCAATACTTCAGGACGTGGTCTGGGTGTGGGCCACTCTTTCGACATTCCCTTGGGAACCATCCCGAGCCTTCCTTGTCGCCAAAGTGTGTTTGGCAACCGTCATCGTAGCATACCGTCCATGACATGGCGTTATGCTGCGCTTGTTTTTCCCTTTCCTTGAGTTCTTCGTCGGTTGGCCCCATGAATGAGTATTCAGAGCTGGTGGGTGTGGTTTGGCGGGGGCTATCGCCCCAGCCCTCGTGTTGCTGCAATGGCGCGGGAGTCTTTCCCTCACTTTTGTCTTGGTTGAACGTGATCGTCACCTGGGCCGGGCTTGCCTGGGTATCGCTGGTGGAAGGTTGAGATGGCATCTTGTGCGTTTTCGAAGTTGTGTGCGAAGTACCAAGTTTTATCGTGTTCAGGAGAGTATCCTGTCCACTTGGCTCGGTATTGGAGGTGACCGTGGAAGAAGCGGGAATCGACTATTTCGTCGAGCTCGTATTCTGATTCTCCGTCGAGTTCAATCGGAGGAGGAGGAATAAGTATTTGTGAAGGAAATTTATTGTCGTTGTGTAATTCGAGGAGTGAGATGTGGAATCTATTGTGTATTCGCATTGAGGAGGGAAGGTCGAGTTTATAAGCTCGGCTGCCCACTTTTTCCAATATCCTGAAGGGTCCAATTTTCTTGTAGTCCAGTTTCTTTGATGGTTGTGTTGTATGGATATTGCGTGGTATTAGCCATACCATGTTTCCTGGTTGTATGTTTGGATCCGGTCTTCGGTACTTATCGTATTGTTCTTTTTGCCGTTGTTGGGCTTGACTCATCTCGTATTGTAAGGTTTCGTGTAGTTTTCCCATATCTTCTTTCTCCGGTATCACATCCTTAATCGTATGATATGTGGTCTGACTTTGTGGATGTTGTCCGTAATTCGCGAAGAAGGGTGTCATGCCAATTGTTTCTTGCTTTCCATTGTTGTATGCGAATTCGGCCATTAATAACAGCTTGTACCAATCATCTTGCTGATAGTTGACATAGGCCCTTAAGTATTGTTCGAGTATCGCATTTACCCGTTCCCTGTGTCCATCTGTTTGTGGGTGGAACTCTGTGCTCATTCTGTTTTGTATTCCCATTTCTCCGGTTACTTTGTTCCATAGTCCCGATGTGAATAGTGTTCCTCGATCGGTAATGATATTCTTTGGGAGGCTGTGAAGTCGAAAGACCTCTCAGAAGAATGTTTGTATAAAATCCCTCGTGTTGATGTCTTTTCTAACCGGAATAAAATGACTCATTTTAGTCAGGCGATCCACCACGACCAAGATGCTATCGCAATTTTCCGATGTTGGCAGGTCCGTGATGAAATCCATAGCAATTGTTTCCCATAGTTGTTTGGGGACTTCGTTTGATTTTAGCAATCCATATGGTGCGTGTTTAGCCGTTTTCGTTCTTTGGCATATGTCACAGTTTTTGACATATCGTTTGACATCTTCGCGCAGTCCTGGCCAATAGAATGATCTCGTGATGAATTCCGTCGTTTTAGCCGTTCCTCCGTGTCCTGCCATTCAGATATCATGGTGTTGTCGTATGATGTCTGTCCTTATCTCCTCTTCTTCTGGGATTCATTGTTTTCCATCATACCACATATTTCCGTCCTTCCATTGGCATAACCCCTGTGCAATTCCTTTCATCTCCTTTTTTCCTTCTTCCAAGGCTTCTCTTATTGCCTGGATTGTTTTGTCTTTCTCGTTTGCGTCCTCAATTCCTCTTTCCTCCTTTGATGTGAATTGAATAACCTCCATGGCCTCAAAGTACGTTTTTGGTAATAGGGTCTGTGTTTTTTGTTTGATCCTTTTGTCTTCTTTCATTTGTGGTTTGTCGCTTGCAATCCTTGTGAGAGCATCTGGCTTTCCGCTCTCTTTTCCTGGTCGGTATTCGATTTTGAAGTTGTATTTGCTAAGGTGTTCCATCCATCTTATCTGGCAGTCGTTCAATTCTTTCGTGGTCATGAATGGGACCAGGTTCTTGTGGTCAGTTAGAACTCGGACTGGATGGTCGTTGTTTGAAACGTATCTCCTCCATTCTTTTAGTGCTTGAACTATCGCTAATAGTTCTTCGTTTGCAACATCGTAGTTGCACTCTGCGGGGGTTATTGTCTTGGATCAGTAAGACACTGGCCTCCATTTTCCGTCATCGCACTGTTGCGATAGTATGCCTGAGCATACATATTTTGAGGCATCCGGTTTGATCATTGTTTTTCAGTTTGGGTCGAAATGAACCAGTATGAGTGCTGATGTTAGATGCGTTCGTATTGCATCATATGCTTTTTGTTCGTTTTCTCCCTATTCCCATTTCTTGTCTTTCTTCGTAAGGTTATAGAGTGGTTTTGCAAGCCTGCTAAATCCCTCTATAAACTTTCGATAAAAGTTGCAGAATCCCATAAAGTACTGAACATCTGTTTTGTTGTTTGGTTTGGCCCAGTCCCAAATGGCCGCTGTTTTAACTGGGTCAACCTTGACCCTACTTCGATTGATGATAAATCCAAGGTATTCTGTTTCTTCCTTATGGAATTTGCATTTCGTTGGTTTGATCTTCATTCCTGATTCTTGTATTGCCGCCATGATGTTGCTGATATCTTTTCGGTGTTGTTGTATGTTTTCCGAATATATGAGTACATCATCCAGGTATACGATGCAACATATGTCGAGGTACTTATTAAGTACCCTGTTGATCCATCTCTGGAATGAAGCCGGTGCATTGGTTAGCCCGAAAGGCATAACCAAGTATTCGAACATTCCGTATCTGGAGGCGAATGTAGTCTTCCATTCGTCTCCTGCCATGATGCGTATATTGTGGTATGCGTCTTTGATGTCGAGTTTGGTGAAATATTTTGCTGATCATAGTCTGTCCAGTGCTTCCCCAATTAAGGGTAGTGGATATCGGTCTTTCTTGGTAACCGAATTGAGGGCCCTGTAGTCCACGCAGAGTCTCATTTTTCCGTCTTTCTTTTTGACGAATAGTATTAGAGGTCCTCTTGACGCGAAAGAGTCTCGGATCCATCCTCTCTTTAGGTTTTGCTCGATATACTTCCTAAGTTCTTCGAGCTCTGCTTCCCCTAGGGGGTATAACTTCTTATAGGGAATTTCTTTTGTTTTTCCCGTTTTTTCATCTTTGTCCAACTGAATTTCGTGGTCGATTCCTGGTCTTCGAGGTGGTACCTCCATAGCTTCCTCCTCTTGAAATAGATTTGTGAATTGGTAATATTCTTTTAGAACCAATTCTCTCCATCCCTTTTTGCTTTGGTATTTCTTGTCCTGGATTGCTAGTTCTGTTCTGATGTTGATTTTTGCTAGAACTGTTTTCTCGTCTTCGTATGTCCATTTGAGAATTCCTGTTGTATCTCCTCTTCGATAATATCGTCCAAAGGCTTGTGCTGTGATCTCTTTGATCTCAATTCTTTTTGTACTATCGAGCTGGTTTTGGTCCGTACTTCCAAATCCCTTGTTTCCTCTCATGGTTTCTTCCAGTTGATCTACTTCATGCAGATCCTCTTTGTTGATTTTTTCAATTATCAACTGTGCGATTCGATCGCCTTTCTGGACTTGGTAGTCCTCTTGAGCTAGGTTGGCCAGGACCACTTTGATTTCACCGGTATAGTCGACATCGATCACTCCTGCCATGGTCATGAGTCGGTGTTTGACTGCTAGACCACTGTGGGGTACTATTCGTCCATAGGTGCCTTCTGGGAGTCCAATGGCTATTCCCGTTGCTATCGTTGCCTGCCCATTGGCTGGTATCTTGATTCCTTCGTTGGCATATAGGTCGTGTCCTGCTGCCCCTTTGGAACCCTTGGTAGGCACTTTTGCCTCTTGGTCCAGTTTTTGTATCCGGACCCTTTTGTCTTGCCGCATCTCGGCAAACTTTGCATGCCAAGTTTCTTCTTCCGCTTCTCGTATTGTTGTGGAGTAGACTACAGGTGAACTGTTGAGACATTGTGTCGCACATAGTTTACCTATAAACGTCATCTTGTTCTCGTTCCAATCGATCGTTGGATTATGCTTCCGTAACCATGGCATCTCTAGGACTATCTTGTGGTTCTTTAGATCTGCCACTTGAAAGGTTGCCGTTTCCCTATGGCTGTCAATGTCCATAGGTACTGTCGCCGTATGGGTTATAGGACCCATAGCGCTTGGCTTTCCATCCGCTAGGTAGACCTGTCTTGCTTTCTTCGCTTGTTTGGTGTGGAGGCCGTATTTGTTGCATATTTCTTTATCGATGAAGTCTTCAGTGGCCCCCGAGTCGAGCATTGCATATATTGTTGTTTCTTCTCTTTCTCTGTTGTATATCTTCGTTTTGATCATCACATGATCTCCATCTCCTTCTCCTCTTTGCGTGTGTAGTGCCGTGTAGTAGTTCGCTAATTTGATGGGTTTTCCAGGTCCACATCTTGGGTCTCCCAGACCACTGTTTACTGGGGACCCTCTTCGTTTTCCGCCGGTGAATCCTCTGCTATCATTTCGCGGATGTTACTTCTTTTCTGATTTTGGAAACGATTATTTCCAGTAGCTCTGTTTCCCTAGTATCCGTTGTCTAGTCGGCTTCTGCATTCTCGTATCCGATGCCCTGCTTTTCCACACCTCAGGCATAATTTCCCATTCATTCTTCTGGCGTATTCTTCCTTAGACAGATTCAGAGCAGGCCCTGCTCTTGATTTGTCCAATTCCGTTGGTTCGCCTGGTGGTAATACTCGACTTTCTCCTCGAGGTGCTTGTGGTTTGAAGGTCCCGTCCACATTCCTGGATGATTGGACCACCCTATGTGCTATAGTATTTTCCGAGTTGCTCCGAACCATGTTTAATTTGCTCTCTTTGTCGATTGCCCATCTTGCAAATCGTTCGGCTGTTGTATAGCGCAGGTCAGAGATTCCCCATGCATCTCGGAGTCTCTCGCTGCTGTTCCTCAGGAGGATGATGTAGAGCGTCACGTCATCAAACTCGGCTTCGTATTCCAACAGTCGACATTCCTTCCAGTATGCTGACAACATTTGTTTTCCTTGCTGGAGTTTTTCTAGCTTTCGTCTTGCTGTTTCTTTGGCGTTGGGGTCTCTAAATTGTTCAAAGAGTGTCGCCTTGAACTCTTCATAAGTGACCCATTCCCTCTGTTTCCTTTCATCTTGGAAGGGCATGATCCATTGTCCTGCGAGTCCTCTGAGTAGAGATTCCACATATGGAATCTTGATTTCATCATGGTGATCTCCGTATCCCTTAACTGCAAAATATCCCTCGCATTGCGCTAAGAATATTCGTAGCTTATCTTCGGCTCCCTCGTATGTGTCGGGCTCCTTTGCTTTTGGTCGGTGGACATTTCCTTGCCCTGTATTTCGCGTGGCTGCAAGAAATGCCTGAAACTGATTTTCAGTCATTCCAAGTATGCTGGTTCCTGGTGCCGGAGCGGCTGGGGCCGGTGGCCCAGGTACTGCGGATCCCGACATTCTCTCGGGTCGTGGCGTTCCAGCAGGAGAGCTATCGACTGGTGATCCTTTCTCTGGGGTTACTGGGCTTGCTGGTCTTGAGGGTTCTGCTGAGACATAATCTAGGGCGTCGCTGAATCCTCCTAGATTAAGATTTTGATCGTCGATGTCAATATCTCCTTCTCGATCTGGGTTGAAGGATGCCGTCTTGTATCGTTTGGTATCGCATTAGGTGACGCTTTGTAATGTAACGATCCCCTTTCAGATAGTTAGTTCTTGGCGACGGGAAACGATACTTATCTTTCCTTTCCCTTTCTTTCCTTGTCTTACGATAGCTCTAGGCCTCTGCCTATGTTACCGATAGTACAAGACCTCTGTCTTCTACCGGAAACACCTATCGTAAGCTTTCTCTAACTCGTCTTCGTAACAAGTGCTTCTTAGCGTAACGATAATATTGCAATAAGGATAAAGATCGTAAAGGTGTTTTATATTTGTTTAAAGTAATATGTAGGAAAAGTACTTAGAACAAAGCGTGAAGAACCTATCTTCCTCGGCCGCATCGGCCTCCTTATATAGTGTTCTTCCCGCCTTTAATCATGTGACCCAAAGTGGTCACATGTGCAAAACCAAATCAAAACAAACTAATCATGTGACCAAAGTGATCACATGCTCAAAACCCATGACCTTATAGCGAGGTCATGTGCAAAACTCATAAACTAATAATAACGCAATAAACAAGTCATATGACTCGACTGAGTCATATGCACGAAACCCATGACATCATAATAAGGTCATGTGCGAAACATAAATCATATGCGCAAGGCTTGCCCGTAAGGCGTACTCGTAAGGCATACTCATCAGGCACATGTCCCATGACTCATACTTGAGCCGTGTGCGAAAGCATCACGAATCCCACACATAACTAATCATACAACCCGAATAGGTTATATGCGTGAAACAATAACATACCTGTGACTCATAACCATGTGTCACGTGAAAACCCTTTCCTCACTAAGCCACGTTCGTGACAAGTGGTCATAGACAAACCAGGCAAACCCTCCTACAACACACCTGCTTCCTTCAGAATAATTGTCCTCCTTGAAATGGTCTCCAAGATCATGGAAAGGAAAATCGCAAATCGCCTCTCACCCTTGGCTAGGTCGTTGGGCCTGCTACACCTCCATCAATGCGGCTCCCTCCCAGGGCTTAGCTCTTTCGATGCCTATGCGACTCTGGCCTATGAAGTTCAAACACTGCAACGGACTCAGTTAGTTGCATCCACCTTGTTCCTTGATATCAAGGGAGGCTTTGACAATGTCTTCCTGAATGACCTCTTCCATATGCTGCATTCAAAGGGCATACCTCCATACCTCTGCTCCTGGGTTATGTCCTTCCTGACAGGAAGGCAATGACATCTCATTTTCCAGGGATCACTCAGGGTTTTCAAGCCAGTTCAGGTTGGCACTCCGCAAGGCTCGCCAATATCACCTCTTCTGTTTATTATCTATGTCTCGTCCCTCCTCTTTCCGGTACCATGTGGATTAATCCTGTCCTATGTGGATGACTTTGTGGTTACTGTTGCCTCTAACTCCTACAGGAGGAATGTCCAACACCTCCAACATCTAGTCAAGATGTTGACTCAAAGGGGTAGGCGTCTTGGAGTCTCCTTCTCTGTACCCAAAACTGAACTCATGTACTGGAGGACGTTTAGACAAAGGGACCTCGCATCCACTCTCCCTATCGTTATTGATGTACTGCTGTTCCGCCCCTCTGGGGTGGTTTGTAGGCTCGGCCACTATTTTGAGCCGGCCTCTTATTCTCTCCGGTGGACTACCAGCACCCACTTCTCGAAATCTTTAGTACTTGCCCAGGGTGCCTTCTCCATGCTCAAGAGACTATCGGGTCCTAGGAAGGGGCTTGCGTCCTTCCTCTGCTACAGGCTAGCGTCCTCCCTCCTCGTACCCATACTCCTCTTCGGAGCAGATCTCTTCTCACCCTCTGCAACAATGACCGACCGGCTTGCTGTCTTTTGGAGACAGGTTCAGCGTTGGATCACCAACTGCTTGTCCAAAACCCCTACCGGCATCCTCCCCTGTGCTTCAGCCCTTCCCCCGATACAATGCCTCATTGAACACCGTCAATGCCTGGCGGCGCTGAGGATGGTGTGCCTCCCCCTGGAAAGAAATCCGCTAACTGCACGGCTACACTGCTCCTTCCCTACAACCTCTTGCTACCACTCCCTGGAGGACCACCGCCCCTTGACGGTGGGGCTTACGCTGGACTACAGGCTCCTGAATTAGAAAACCCCCGAGCTATCCCCTCTGGTAAAGAGGCATCTCCTACTTGATACAATAGCTCACCATGTGGGCAACCTTGTCGGTCATCTTCCTCGGGTCCCGCCAGCATTGCCTGCCCTCCTCCCTGAGCCCTTGCCCCCTGCGGCCACTGGCAACCCTCCTTTTCCTACCCTCAAGAAAGGCTGTTGTCAGTTCCTCCTAAACACTTGGACCAAACAATACCCACCTCTGCCCCGATACATCTACTCGCCCACTCTGTCGCCTCACCCCTTCATGGGCTTGGGGAAATTCATAGCGGACAGGATCCACCAGATGAGGTCAGGAAAGAGCTACCTGGCCGGCCACCACTCATGGAGAGACTTGGATACCCTTGACACGTACACCTACTGTGAGGAGGAGCCTGAGTCCTTCCACCATGCCATTCTTGAATGCACCTCGCATAAAAGAGCCAGAGACACCCACCTCCCGGGAGTCGAGTGCCTTGAAGAAGGGGAACCCATCTATACATCGCTGGAGCTGCCCCACGGCCTATCCACCTACATAGCCGCCACCTCGATTGGCTTCTCCCCAGACATGCCTGCACTTAGATACCCCTCCTCTGCGGCCCGACCAGTCAAGAGCCCCACTTCCTCACTTGGTTCCTCGCCCTCAGCCTAAGCCGTTGGTGAGAGCATACTTCTTTGATTTCCTTGCTTGTAGGATTTCTTTGTATTTAGTTTGAATATTTCCCTTTATAGTTAGCTGTTTATGCACTTTGAGATATGGGTTGTTCGCACTTATTGGAGGCAATAGTTTGCTTTCTTTTGTTTTTGTTTACATTGGGATTAAGGTTTTGTTTACGCCATAGCTATCGCTGCATGCGAGTTCTTGTACCTAAACAATGAATACATGATTATAAAAATAAAAAAAAAAGAACCTCTGGTACACCACGCTCTGTCGCTCCTATTTTTCTCCCACATTGTTTGGCAACACCATATCGGCTATCGTGGGCCTTCTCCACTCCCCTCTGCCCCCTCAATGGTTATAAGTTCAGATGCTGGAAAGGCTTTCTTTGTTAATTGCTTTCCCTAAACAGATTTTCTTTTAATTTTAGTTTGAATGTTTCCCTTTATATTTAACTTTATACATTTTTATGATATTGGTTGCTTGTGATATTTGGAGGCACTAGTTTGGTTTCCTTTATTACAGTATTGTTTTGGAGTTAAGATTTTGTTTATGCTATAGTTAGTACTGCATGTGAGTTCTTGTACTTTAATAAAGAATATATTATAAAAAATAAAAAAAAGTAAAATAAAAAAAGAATTTCTGGTACAGACTCCTCACATAACTACTTAAGTTATTTCCTATACTGCAAGTTAAATCAATACTTTATATATACTTTGCACAATGCTATATGAGAAAGAGGTTTCACTTATAAGGTGTAACGTGAGTACAATATTATCATTGCGATCAGAAGTGATAGTAATGATAGGAATACTGTCAGCTATTGAGGTATTAGGAAATCAGAAGAGGTAAGGTCGTTACATGTTAAAGAATTAAGTACAAAAAAGTAGGATTGTTATAATGTTTTAAAACTATAATATCACAGAATTGAAGGTTTCAAAATAACACTATATAGATCACTACTGTCTGTCTGACTGGATCCTGTTCGTGGGATATAGGGGAGGGGACCATCCACTAGATCTGGGAAGTGGAAAGGAGTAAATCTATTGATAACCTGGAGAGTTACTATGCTTGGAATATGGGATATCTTTGGAATAGGTGTGAAGTAATGGGACATTTTCACACAAAGATATGATATTAAATGTTAGAGGATTTCTATGAAAAACCAATATATTCTCATCCATACTACAATAAGTAGAAGCATTTAAAACTCCTAGGAAGCACTACTAAAGAAGCCAATGAACTTCTGAGAGTGTCAATATTAGGCCAGAGAATATCATGTGATTATGGAAATTGTCACCAATACTAAATAACTACTAAAGTATTGTTACCTAGAACAACTAGGAGTTGTCGACTGAGGGACTATCTGCTAATCTGATGAAATGGCTTCTCACGAATCAGTAGGAAATTATCAGAAACACATCTGTGGGTTGAATCAGAAGTTATGTAGGTTTAATGTTAGTGACTTAGTATGGTTGCATCTATGACTACTCCTGCAGATACGACCACTGGATGAAACTGATCATCTTATTAATAGAAAATGCCATTGAGGCCAACACAATTTGACTTGAGAACTAGGCCATAGGTTTAAGAACTCTGAAGATTGAATAATTACTATTAGAAACAGAACAGTTTCCTCACTGGCAAAATAGTGAATTAGCGAGAAGGATGTGATAGTTTCAGAGTTTTCTGGTGTTCACACTTTTGAAAATACCCAACGTTGCGAGTTATAGTTAGAGAGGTACATAATTTGTATAAGAGATAGATGTAGTCCATGAACACCCAGACACAGAATATAAATATTGAAGTGCCTCCTAAGCTTTTAGACATTATCAAGCAACAGAGAACAGACTTTAACAATTTAATATTGTTTTACAATTTTGTTTTACTTTACCTTACTCTTAGTAGTTATAAATGAAATGAGTAACTCTTTGAGCTTTTTTAGAGAGATCTCAGTCTACATAATAAATTTTGATTAGTCTAGGCAATTCAGAGTCTATACAGATTGTTTCTGCCTAACAGTATATTATTGGATTTTCTTGTTACCAAAACATTCTACCTACCTCCTTATGCATGATGCAACTAGAATACTAAGTATCCTGTAGCACATTCAATATAAATGGAAAGCTTTGAATACCCAGCCTTTATAGCTTGGTTACAAGAAAAAGAAGAAGCCCACAAGTGAGCAAAAATAATGTCTCAACCTCCTAAATTAATAAACTTGTGGGAACCAATAGATACCTTAGAAGACAACCACTCCACAACTTTCTATCATTCATTCTTACTACTTCTTTCTCTCAGAAAAACTTCTGGAGGACTTGTAGGTAAAGCTTCAGGTATTCCTTAGTCTTTGAGAGCATCCAATCTTGTTTTGAGATTATCCATAGCATGTCCTAATACCCATAAAGCAGACCTAATAAGAATTGCTACTAGGATAGAGTTTGTTATAGGGCAAATATAGCAGGACATTTTAACCAGTATTGATACTACCAATATTGCCTTTAATACTTTATTGGTTGACTTGCAGGCCAATGTACAAGAGTTGATAGAAGTCCAATAATGATTGTGGGAAGGACAAGGTATATATGATAATGATATATTAATTATATTATATTAGTATACTTTGGTAAAAGAAAACATCTGAGAAATCAAAGAAAGTATCAATTGGTAAATAGTTGCTAAGTTGCAAGTGCAAAATGTACTGCACAAGTATCATGAGTAGATGATGACTCAACTGCTGTGAGAAGCTCTCAAATGGTACTCTACTTTGGAATGAGTATTTTAAGAGTTTAGAGAACAACAGACTCAACGGAACCAAATAATGTGAACATTAATATCTAACCTGGCTGCTCGAATGAAGCGGGAAGTAGAAAGCTACTCTGACTTTACCTGTACTATTCAAAGGGATCAAACTGAGGTATTAGATAACTTGGCTCTAGTGTTAGACAAGATCGAAACGCTGGATAGTACTCCACAAAGTGATCAAAAAGCTATGTTGGAGTTAGTCCCAGAAGAGTGGGAAGATGCAGAAGAAAGGGATAAACTTAAGGAGTTTGCTTCCTGCAGTAAGGGGAAAAAAAGTAATAGAGAACCCCCAACTCTAACAATACTAGGTAGTAACTTAAATAACAGGAGTAATGATGGGGATGATGAAGAAAAGGAATGAAGACATAGAGAAAAACTATCCAGATCTAGATGGAAATTAATCCCTAAACAACGTGAGGTGGCTGAAGTATTTGCAGAAGCTCTAATAAAAAGAGTTAAGCAACTAGCAGACCCTCCCCCATTCCTCGAAGCAAAGACAGGCTAATATGCCTACTATTGGCTTATACAATATGTGGATTACTTCAAACATAACCCCAAGACTTGGGAGGATGATTGGGAATAGACTATCTATGTCCTGAGGAGAACAAAAGAGAAACAGGTTAGCCTAATAGCTATATGTTATTGACAAGTAATAGATGGCCTCTGAGGAGAAGAACAAGACTCAGCTCTACTCTCTTAAACTCGCATTGAGTAAGAGTTTACCAGTTAGTATACCTCTCTTGAGGAAGGGAGTAAGGTCATATGAGATATGGAAGCCGTTGAATACATGTACAATATTTACACTTTCATGCAAACTATGCATAACCTGAATTTCTATACTTGACTAATAGGATTAGCATGGCATATGGTGGTAGACAAAAAGCTTCTTACTTAATTTAGATAGTGACTCTGCTTAAACAAAAACAATACCAACCTAGAATTTGAGAAGGTAGTCTGAGAAGAAGGCAGGGACAAGGAGGACTAGCAGGAGCAGGACTACCTAATTCAGGTTAAACAGAAATCTGCTAAATTGTTCTCCAATAAAAATCCTACGGAAAAGAATTAACTAAAGGTAAAAGAGGAGAAGACCTATATCATACAGGGTGGTTCCTCCTCCAGGAAGCAGAAGTGGGAGCTGGAGCCCAAAAAAGTTGGTAAAGAAATCTACTGGGGCCACACAGTTGACGCATATAAACTTCAAAAAGGCTTAAGGAGAAATTCTACCGTTAATGATTGATAAAAGAAAGGACAAGAGCAATTGTACTCATTGTAAATAGAAACTCATGAGTACAAAACCAGGTGGGAACAAATTAAGGTATTTAGAACAAGGGCAGAGGATTATTCTATCAAGACACCAAGGCCCAAAAATGTAGCAGGAGTATACTATTACAGAAATATTTCTACCATCTAAGTTCTCAGAAGTAATAAGCTTCGGGAACTAGGTAATGATGAGGAAAGAAATTACATCATTTTATTGGTACTGATAATAATAGTGTTCAGGTAGTTTAGAAGAAATATATTCTCTAGGAATCAAAATCAATGACAAAGGGGTATCGAAGCATGGAAACCAAACCTGTAACCATGACTCAAGTGGGAGGACATGCCTTCTCTTTGCTAAAAGGTTAAAGGGATCAATAACGAGCAATGTACATATTGGCAGTACCTCTTTGCTCTCTGAGGGAGTATTGCATGTTTGGTTTTAATAATTGGATGCATGATTATCAGGGTAGATAGGCACGTGATCTGGAATCTGAAAGATTACCGATAAGAGCTAAATCCTAAACAGGAAACAGATAGTACCAAGGGGACTGAATATGGAGTAGCAGTTGGGCTAAGATAAAGGATCTAAAGGGATAAGCGAAGTACATCTTCAATCTATATGAGGAATAGGTACAAGAGCTTCTGAGCTTACCTCTAGTTGCTACTTCTTAAGTACCATACAGGTACTGAATAGGTACCTGATAAAATTAGAATACTGTTTATAGTTATAAAATGGAGAGCTGACTACTTCTACATACCTGAATTTTGTTTCCATGATATCTGGACAATGGCTGATACCTCTAAGATTGGTTCTACATGTAGTAAATGTAGAAGGTATAGGAACCCCAGGGTAGGGAGTAAAGGCTACTAGTAGTGGGCCGTTCGATATATCAAGGAATCAAGTTTGTCTGAGGAGACCTGAGTGGTCAAAACTGTATGGGTGTGATAACAAACATTCTAGTTATTATCAAACCTCAGACAAGTCAAAATGATAGAATGATGATTTGACTTCTTACTTTAAGAGATATGTGTTTAATGTTATAAAACCTACAAGATATAACTGTTCTAAGAAACATGCTTATATCCACATTATGAATCCAAGAAGACAATACTATAAAATATGAGTACTATTAGATTCAGAGTCCAATGTATTCCTAATTAATAGAAAACTTGTGAAGAAATTCAACGTTCTATTTACAGAGAGACCAAATCTGGTCAGAATTCAGGACTTCAATGGAGCATTATTACCATTTAGGGGAATATTCTACACGAGTCTAGTTTGGCTTGAAATTGGATAAACCAAGTACTTGTCCAAAGTTGCGTGCAAAATCACAGTAGCTGGAGTATTAGGTAGAGATAACTTGTAAAGACTCAGAGTTGCCTAAGCCAACCAAGATTCATTTCTGTAGACTGAAATTGTCTGAAAAGGCTCGAAATATATACTCATTTCGTTTATGACTATTAAAAGTAAGGTGAAGTAGGTAAAGTAGAATAGAATTGTAAGAACAATATTATATTGTTAAGATCTCTTCTCTATTACTTAATAATATTTAAAAGCTTAGAAGGTACTTCGATATTTATATTCCATGTCTGAGTAGTCACAGACTACATCTATCTATTATATAAACTTTGTACCTCTCTAGTTATAACTTGCAATATCGGGTATTCTTCAAAGATACGAACACCTGAAAACCTTAAAAACTACCACACCCTCTTTGGTAATTATGGTATTGTTTACTAGAAACTATACTATTCCCAATAGTAATTGTTCGATATTTAGAGTCATTAGACTTAAAGCCTAGTTCTCAGGTTGAACTGAATTGGCCCTAATTGTTTCCCTTTTGGATAAAAATGATCAGTTTGATCTGTAGGTTGTATCTATAAAGGTAGTCACAATTTCAACCTTCCTAGGTCGTCTGACATTTAACCTTTATAACTTCAGATCTAATAGATAGATATCTTCTGGATGACTTTTCACTAATTTGCTACAATCTATTCTATCGGATTAATAGATATTTCCTTGGTCAACCACACTTGATTGCTCCGAGTGATGTGGTTTTAGTTGTTGTTCTAATGTTGGAAATTATTCCTGCAACTACAATGCATTGCTGAGTCCAGTTATAATGTTCTATGAAGTCTATTAGCTTCTGTAGTAGTATTTCTCAGAGTTCAAGACTCTTCTGGTTATCATAGAGTATATGCTAGTGTATTGGCATTTTGTAAAGATCCTTTAACATTCAATACTATCTCTTTGTATGAAAATGTCCAATTGTTTATAGCACTTGCCAAAGTTATCACAACCTGGAAGCCTAGTAACTCTCTGGGTAGTTGAAAGATTTACTCTATTCTACTTCCCAGACTTAGCTGAAGGTCCACTCTCGTATATTCTGTGAACATGATCCAGTCGAGATGATGATAGTGATGTATATAGCACTATTCGTATGCCTTAAACTCTGTGGCTATTTAATCACAGGACACAATTGAGATCAGTACAGATGATAACATGTGAGCCCTATTAAGGGGCCAGAGGGGGGTGTTGGAGACCAGAGATTCCAATTCCAAGTGGGATTAACCTACTTAAGATGGTTCCTAGGTATCAGATCCTGGTATTCCTAACAAGATAACTATAGAATGATAATGCCTTTTGGGTAGTGGCATTCAGAACACTCCTTATCCAATATTTGAGAACCTATGAAATGGGAATTCAAGGATCCCAAATGCAAGACTTGTATAGAAGATAAATATAAAAGAATCGCAAATATGTTCAAATACGATGAGATAAGGGCTGGGAATGAAAATACTATCTAGATTGAACCGATTGAAATCATAGAAGATCCTAACCAAATTAACTTCAATTTTCTCTCAAGCCGCTACTGGAAATTCAAGAAGCGATTTCTTTCATAAATAGCAGCAAAATTAACATTGAGGAGAACTTTTGATTATGAAATAAAATTGGTTAAGAAAGTAAAATCCGCTTAGGGACTCATTTACCCTCAGTCTAATAAACAGATTAAATTGCTATGGGAATATCTTGACGATATATTATGCCAAAGAAAGATCACATGAAGTTAATTGCCCTTTAGTGCCTCAAACCTCTCTACACCAAAAGTAAATAGAAGACTATGACTGATAGTAGATTACCGAAACCTAAACAAGATAACTATCTTTAACAATTATCTACTACAATTAATATTGGAATTATGTGATTGCATAGCAGAAGCAAGTATATTTTCTAAGATTAGTTTAAAAGATGGTTACAACCTTATTGGAATCAAGGAAGGAAATGACTAGAGAATGGCTTTCCAATTAAGATATAAATATTACGAATATAAAGTAATGCTGTTTGGCTTGGCTATCACTTCAGCAATATTTCTGGACATGATGAAGGAAGTTCTCTGGGAATTTCTTGACCAAGAAGTTGTTTGCTATTTAGATAATTGTCTTATCTATTTGAAAAATAAGACAAAACATATTGAACTAGTCACAAAAGTGCTCCAGAAATTAGCAGATTTCTAGCTTCCAATTTCAATAAAGAAATCTCTTTTCTATGTAAAGGAGGAGAAATCTTTAGGCTTTATAATAGCTATCAATGGGATATCTATGAGAACCTAAAAGGTGGACTACCTG
>NW_003298777.1:1180281-1201800 GCF_000151645.1 Tuber melanosporum
TGCCAATTCAGTATAATGGCTATCTACAGATTAATTGAAAGTCATTCAGAAGATATCTACGGGTTGGATCCAGTTAGAAATACCAGGATCCGATACCGAGGAACCACCCTAAGCAGGATAACCCCACTCAGAATTGAATCTCTGGTCTCTAACACTACCCTCTAGCCCCCTTACAAAGTCTGTACGTCATCATACATATCTATTTTAAGTTGCATCCCGTGACTATATGGCTACAGAATTGAAAGTATTAGAATAACACTGTATATATCACTGTCATCCATCTAACCGGATCCTGTTCACAGGATATATAAGAGAGGACCATTGACAAGGTCTGGGGAGTGAAACGGAGTAGATCCGTCAACTACTCAGAGAGTTACTAGGCTTCAAAGATGTATTATCTTCAGTATAGGCTGCAAGTAACAGGACATTTTTACGCAAAGATAGAGTAACGAATTTTAAATGATCTCAAGGAGAAACCAATACATTTATACTAAAACTATAATAACTAGAAGAGTCTAGAACTCTGAGGAAGACTACTGTAGGAGCTATTAGATATCACGGGATATTACAACTAGGTCTAGGAATAGATTATATTTCTGGTAAGGACTTCCAATACTAGAACAGCGATTGAAATCCTGTTACCTAGAGTAACAAACAGTTGCCAACCAAAGGATTATCTATCCATCCAGTAGAATAACTTTCTGCGAATTAGTAAGCAATTATGCAGAGGATAATTGTCAGTTAAATATGGAGTTACAGGGAGTTAAAGTTTGGTAATCTAGAAAGGTTACAATTACAACTACCTCTGCAGATACAATGTACCGAGGAAACTAATTATTTCATTAATGACAAAGACAATTGGGGCCAACTGAGTTTGGCTTAAGAATTGGGCCATAAGTCTAAAGACTCAGAGGATCGGATAATTACTATTGGGGACTGTATAGTTCCTAGTTGGCAATATTGTAATTACTGAGGACGGTGTACTAGTGATTTTCAGGGTCTCTAGATGTTCACACCTTTGAAGAATACCCAATGTTGTGAGCTATAATCAGAGAGGTACATATTTATGTAATAGATAGAAGTAATCCACGAACACTCAAATGTAAAATATAAATATCAAAGCCTCTTCCAAGCTTTAGATATTATCAAGTAATAGAGAAGAGACCTTAACAATATAATATTGTTCTTACGATTTTATTCTACTTTACTTCACTCTTAGTAGTTATAAATGAAATGAGTGTAATCTGAGCCTTCCTAGACAATCTCTGTCTACAGAAACAAATCTTAATTGGCTTCAGCAATTCTGAAATCTATCAGGTTGTCTCCGCCTAACAGATTCAGAGTTATGGAGATTTAAAGCCAGACAAACTAGGAAGGTTGAAATTATAATAATCTTTACTAATACAACTCACATATTAAACTGATCATTTTATTAATAAGAGAGACAATTGAGACCAACTCAGTTCAACTTAAAAACTAGGCTATAAGTCTAATAAATCTAAAGATTGGATAATTACAATTTGGAACAGTATACTTCCTAATTAGTAAAATGGTAGTTACCACAGAGGGTGTGGTAGTTTTCAGAGTCTTTAGATGTTCACACCTTGGAAGAATATCCAATATTGCAAGTTATAACTAAAGAGGTACATTGTTTGTATAATAGATATATGTAGTCCACAAATACTCAGATGCAGAATATAAATATTGAAGTACCTCTCAAGCTTTTAGACATCATCAAGTAATGGTCAAGAGACCTTAACAATATAATATTGTTCTTACAATTCTATTTTACTTTACCTACTTTGTTTTACTCTTAGTAGTCCTAAAAGAAACGAGTATATTTCAAGCCTTCATAGACAATCTCCATTTATAGAAATGAATCTTGGTTGACCTAAACAATTCGGAGTCTAAACTAGTTGTCTCTACCTAAGAGCTGTGGTAGAGTACAGTACTACTGGTAGAGGGGTTGCCACCAGTAATCGTACACATGAGTAAGTCAACAATCAACCAAAGTGCACTATCAACTAACTGGTCAACCACAATTTCCCATAATAAATTATATAATAGAAATAGTAATAATACTAGTTAGTACTTTGTATAGCCTCTCCTTGCCTCCAAAACTATAATTATCCCATCCAGTATTGATTTTCACAACTTCTCAAGAAACTCTGGAATTATCTCACAAATCAGTGATAATACATATACCAGTCTCTTCATTACAGCTTCTTTTCCTTCAGAAATATCTCCTATCCTTAGATACTGCTAGTGTAATCACTTATTAAGCTGAATCTATGCATGCTCAATAGGATTCAAATCTGGGGAATATGGGGGGTACTCCTCAACCTTATTCCAATTTCTCTCTAGCTAATCCATAATTCTATATGCCTTGTGAACTGGAGCATTATTCTACTAAAAAGAATCTCTTCAAGTTGTATATCTAAACAAACTATTTAATGAATAACAGGAAAAAGATGTCTTCTTAAAAGTCTAACATACTTGGTCTTGTTGATATTCTAAGTAATAGGAACCAAAGGACTTTTACTCTTACCCTAAAAGCACTTCCAAACTATGAGTAAAATTCCCTTATCCTTCTCTTTTGGATGAATACACTCAGCCAGCCACCTCTCTCCAAGTTCTCTGAATACCCATTATTGTCTTGGATCCTTGAATTTCTCCATACTGCATTTATCACTCTGAATAACACTTTTAAAATACTCAGCTGTCCTATCTGTTAGGAGTACCTGGATCCGATACCTAGTAACTGCCCTAAGTAGGGTAACCCTACTTGGAATTGGAATTTCTAGTCTCCAATATCCTCCTTTAGTCCCCTTAGAGAACCCACACATAATTATACATATCTATCTCGGTTATGTTATCTGACTATAATGCCATATCTTTAGCTCAATTGGAATATCATGTAATTTCTCTCAAGAGGTTATGTGTTCAACTTCTGTTGTCATTATAGTTATTTCTGGTATTAAGTTATTTTTTTACCAATACTACTTGCAACTGCAAGGCTCGCTGTATGTCGACCAAGAACCTCTGACCAAAGGATTAAGATTCTATTCTATAGAAGTGCTTCTCCTCTACATGGGAAAGTCACTGGATAGAAATCTGTCAGTTAGATCAGGAGATATTGAGTTTCCAAGTCGGTAATCTAAGAAGGTTGCATATATGACTTCTTAGAGTTTCTAACTAAGGGATTATCTACTATTCCAGTAAAATGACTACCTATAAATTAATAGAAAGTTATTTGGAAGATATCTGTTAGTTGGATCCGAAGTTATAGAGGTTTAAAGTCGACGACCTAGGAAGATTGAATTTACGACTACCTCTGCAGATACAATCTACAGATACAACTGTTCTTTTCATTGATAAGAGAGACAATTAGGGCTAACTCAGTTTCACTTGAGAACTAGGCCATAAGTCTAAAGAGTCTGATGATCGGATAATTACTATTAGGAATACCATTGTTTCTAAATTAACAAAATAGTAATTACTGAAGAGTGTGTGGTAATTTTTATGGTCTCCAGGTGTTTACACCTTTAAAAAATACCTGACATTACAAGTTGTAACTAGAGAGGTATATTGTTTGTATAATAGATAAATGTAGTCCATAAATACTCAGACATGCAATATAAATATTGAAGTGCCTTCCAAGCTTTTAGAAATCATCAAGCATCAGAGAAGAGATTTTAACAATATAATATTGTTATTACAATTCTGTTCTACTTTACTTTACTCTTAGTAGTCATAAACAAAACAAGTATATTTTAAGTCTCTCCAGATAATCTCTGTCTACAAAAATAAATCTTGGTTGGCCTAAGCAATTCTGAATCTATGCTGGTTTCCTCTGCCTAACACAATTCTTATAGGCAGTTGCTCATTTATATCTCTTACCAACATACTCAGGTTAGAGTTTGGGTATTGATTTAGCTAGCCATTTTTTGATATTGGCTTTTCTGAGAACTCTATTCACTATTACAAGTTAATTAACTGGAATCATATACTATCAACCAGTCTTGAAGTACTAATAGTGGTACAGGCAATCAGTATAGTATGAAACTCTGAATTTTATTTTGTTATTTGTAGAAAGTGATATGTCAAGTGTGAATATATCCTGGAAGTTCAAACTTATCATTTTTTGATTTAACATAGCTGCTTGAACAATAGTGTGAGACTATTGCTGGCTAAGAAGGCAAGTGTGGCCAGGGTGAGAAATAGTATCCCGAGATTGCCATGTGCATGCTTGAGCTAGGAAGCTTTTAATTATTGTCCAGGGCCAGCCAAGGTAATAATTATGCCTTTTTCAATATTGATCATTTCTCACCTAGAGGTCTTTGGAGGGAGCTTATTTCTTGAAGCAGGTTTTGTATATCCAGAGTAGTAAACCATAGTGGAATTGAGGAAGGGAAATTTTAGTAGAGGTGTTGTGTTGAATGGTCACAATTACTGGTTGCAATCTGGTATTTCTGACGAGAATGCTGACTAAGGTTTCCAACAACACTTATGGCGAATAGCTGTAGGTAACTGGTCTTTGATCATCATATAGTATTGGTAATAATTTCAACAACCATGATCTATTCCTTAACCTAGTTGTAATACTCTACAAAGCACATTGGCTTTTTTGATAGTGTTTCCTATGAGTTCTAAACTCTTCTAACTATTGTGGGGTAAATATGAATATATTGAGTTTTCATAAAAATTCTCTAATATTCACTACTATATCTTTGTACAAAAATGTTCCGTTACTTATAGCATAACCCAAATGTGTTCCATCTTTGAAGTCTAGTAACTGTCTGGGTAGTTGACCAATTTACTCTGCTCCACTTTTTAGACCTTGGAAAAGGTCCCCTTATATATATCCTGCAAACAGGATCTAGTTGGACAGACAGTAGCAATGTATATGGCGTTATTCTGACACCTTCAATTCGGTGGCATTATAATCACCGGAGCCAACTATGATTAATATGTATAATAACATGTAGGTCCCATAAGGGGACTAGAGGGTGGTGTTAAAGATCAGAGATTCTAATTCTGAATGGGATTATCCTACTTAGGGTGGTTCTGAGATATCAGATGCTAGTACTCTTAATATTTATTTAGGCACTTGAAGGCTTTGCCTGAGTATTTGAAGGTTTTTTTTAGACATTTGATGGCTTTGCTTGAGCATCTGCAGGCCTGATCCTTACCTGCTAAGGCCCTCAACTGGGCCATCACCTGGGCACCTGTGGGCTTTGGTGGCTGAATATAATCCAAGCCAGACTGGCTTAGGCTTTTCAAATGCATCGCCAGACTGGCCACTTAGGATCACTGAGTAAGAGGACTTCTGGGGCTGAGAAGTAGGCCTATTAGAATTGGGGATGCCGGGAAGGAACTTAGAGGAGTTAGGATATTTCCCATCTCTCCATTACTGAGCTTCCTAGGTCCTGGAATACTTAGCCATAAAAGACAGCAGGATTCCCATTATACCTACTTGCTATGGTATTATAGCTGGAGATATCATGGTCGTATTCAACTGAGTACCCAGAATGTTAGGAATACCAGAACCCGATACCTAGGAACCACCCTAAGTAGGGTAACCCCACTTGGAATCGGAATCTCTGGTCTCCAACACCCCCCTCCGGCTCCCTTACGGGGCCTGCACGTCATTATATATATTAATCTCAGTTGCGTCCTGTGATTATATTACCACAGAATTGAAGGTGTTAGAATAACACCATATACCTCGTCGCTGTCCATCCGACCGGATCCTGTTCACAGGATATATGAGAGGGGACCTTCGGCTAGGCCTGAGAAGTGGAACGGAGTAATTCTGTCAACTACTCAGAGAGTTACTTGGCTTCAAAGATATGACACCTTTGGCTTGGGCCATAAGTAACGGGACGATTTCGCACAAAGAGATGGTATCAAATGGTAAAGGATCTCTACTAGAGACCAATACATTTACATCCACCAGAAGAGTCTAGAACTTCAAAAGACACTATCAAAGAAGCCAATGAACTTCATGGAGTATTGCAACTGGGTTTCGGAACACGTTATAGCTATGGGATGATTCTCAATACTATAATGGTTACTGAAACCTACTACCCAGAGAGCAACCAAGGGTTGCCAACCGAGGGATTAATTACCAATCTTGTGGAATAGCTTCCTGCGAGTTAATAGGAAGTCATTCAAAGAAAATCTATCTGTTGGGTATGGAGTTACAAAGGATCAGAGTCAGATGACCTATGATGGTTGTAATGACGACCATCTTTGCAGATATAGCTGTGGATAAAACTGATCATTTTATCAATGGCGAAGACAATTGGAGCCAATTCAGTTCGACTTAAGAACTAGGCTATAAGTCTAAAGTCTCTGCTAATCGGGATATTACTATTGGGAACAGCACACTTCTTAAGAAGAAATATCATAATTACCGAAGAGGGTGTGATGGTTTTCAGGGTCTACAGATGTTCGCACCTTAGAAGAAAACTCGATGTCGTAAATAACGATTGAAGAAGTACATAGTTGTATGATAAATAGATGTAGTCCGAGAACGCTAAAATACGGAATATAAATATCGAAGTGCCTTCCAAGCTTTAAACATCATCAAGTAATGGAGAAGAGACCTTAACAATATAATATTGTTTTTACGATTCTACCCTACTTTACCTATTCTACTTCACTCCTAGTAGTCATAAATGAAACGAGCCAAGTCTGAGCCTTCCTAGACAATCTCCGTCTACAAAAATGAATCTCAATTGGCCTAGACAATCTTGAAGTCTATCAAGTTGTCTCCGCTTAACAGGCTACAGAGCTCGCTGAAATATTAGTAGCATCACTCAGTCTACTAAGAGGGGAAACTGTGTTGGCACCATGGGAGTAGAGCTAATAAACTTGCATGGCAAGTTCAGTGATGGTACTGGAGAGGGAGAACAGGCTATACATAAGGGATCATATGAGGGGAAGGAGGTAGTATTTCCCAGTGAAAAGGTTGGTGAGATCTTTGTGAAAGAGGGAAGGAAGGTGTTTGGGAGGCCATTCCAGGAGTCTCCTGGTAGTTGAAATGAGAGTGGCCAAGTGGGCCTGAATAGGGAGAATTAGGGCTGTTGAAGACAAACGGAAGGGAGGATGGAAGGGGATACTTTGATGGGTAACCACAGTACCAGTGCGGGATGTAGCAGTGGGGTCCATAGCCTAGGCAAGGAGGAAAGTCCTTAGGCACAGGGTGAGGAGGATTATAAAGGGTGAGGAGTTTTCACCAGATGTCAATGGTGTTGAGTGCAGAAGTAGAACATAGGGTGAGGGAAATAGAGGGCGCAGAGCATGCTTGACTGCCCAACCTATCGAGTTGCTATCTATAGGATTGTGTTAATCACTTTAAATTTTTATGTGGTACTGTTGCTGGGCCTGAAGAGAACTTTTTAGTTGCAACTGTACCTAGTGTCTGGGCCGGGTTAGCCGTCCACACCCCAGGTATTCTGTGGGCATATTATATGTGTAAGAATATTATAAGGAAAGACATCTTAGAATCTTACACTGATACAGCCTGTAGTGTTGGCGTGCACCCCCTTGTTATATTCGTAAAGGTATAGAATACGGGGATCGCCGCTCATCGATGGCAAAATGACTTGGTTTCTGCTGGTGGCCGTCCTGATGGAATCTCGCGAGATATCCTGCAGTACGATACAAATACAACTTTTGTTGTAGGGGCGTCTAGCCCGATGTGTGTATGCACTTGTCTGTCGCTATCAGTGTGGAGTACTGGTATGTTGGTGTGAGTATATCGGATAATATCTGCCAATCTCTTGGATTGCTAGAATCCTGTTGCTCCCGGTGAAGGTGATATCTCGGAATTTGTCGATAACGATACACGCCTATTACGGTGAAAATGTTTATACACACCTAGGGGGACTCTCAAATATTGTAGCGATAGCTGTTGCGTGCCATATTGAAGAATGGGCCAGAATTGATGGAAGTCGGGTGATAATGGGTGAATTGAATGGAAACCCTTTGTGTTACCAGCGATATGATTAGGAGTGGTCGAAGGGTCGAAATAACCAGCGGGATCCCTGACGACCGTGGTTCGTTGCGCGCTGAGACAGCCCTCAACTCAACACTCCACATCCAAACCCCCCGCGATAACCCCCCATCAGAACTTGCCCGCTCAACAATCAACCCCGCCTTTTCGTTTCAAGCTTTTCTACTGCCGGGTTTCTTGGTTGCGGGCCTGTACCCCTGCTGCATAGATTTTGCCCGCCACAGGAAGCCTCATTCGAATTTACCGCCCGTTTCTTGGGTCACTCATCTAGCTCCGAAAATCTCCCTACTACATCATCTCTATTTTGCGTTCTAAACAGCAGAGAAATAAACGCCCCATGCTCAACTTTCGATCTGACTGTTGTCCCAAATAGGTCCGGCTCGTGGGAGTTCACGCCATGTCCAACGCCTTGACAACTTCCCCAAAGTCTGTGTCGGGTGCCTCGTCACCAGGGCCTAGGGCTCGTGGGGCAAGCGGAGGAGATCGAGATGGCCTACTACATTTACGCCAGCCCAATGGTAACCGTGCGGGCTCGAGCTTTGGGGGGGGCAGTGGCACTACCATTGTGAATTCTACGCTGAACGGCCCCGGGAGCTTTAGCGCAAGCTTACGAAGTACGAATACCATTGTGGCCATGACACCGAACGCTTTTGTCGAGGAAATGTCGAACCCCCCAAGCCCAATGTCTTCCGAAAGGTTAGTGGAAGAGCTCACCGATCAACTTAACAAAGCGATCAAGTATAAGGAAGGAGCCGAGAATCTTTTACAGGTGTTAGATACGAAGAAACCCAAGGAAGCAAAGCAAGCGAGAAATCAAGCTGAGAAGGAGTACAATGCAAGGAACCAAGAGATATCGCAGCTCATGAACCGTATCGAAGCCATCACAAAGCCTAGGGAGGTCACAGGAGCAACAAGAGCAGCAAACAAGTTCAAAGGAGAGCCGATAAGACCGACAGCTGCTAACAACGGACTTGCTATCTCTGGTGCCCCAGAATGGGACCCTGGAAGCGAATCACCAACACTATCACTTACTGAGTTATTAAAAGATTTGGAGGAGGTGGGTCGGAGGCCAGAGTACTACGTTGAGAAGGCTAATAGTTTGGTGGCATTGTTTAAACGGCATCCTAACCTGAAGTATGAGTTAGCTTGGAATAATTTTGGGAGCCGGGTACAAAATATGCTTCTCAATGAAAACAAGGAAGTTGTGGCGGCTGGATATCGTATTGCAAGATATGCAATGACCGACCTGCAGTCTCTTAAGACCATTAGAGCCTTATACACTGACGAAATTACCATCATGTAAGATCTGCTTGCGGTCCATCTTTTTTGTTTGTGTTCTAAACTAATTGTAACAGTTCTTTGGTTAAGGAGTCCAGGGCCAACGTTGAACGTGAACAGGCGTTAAAGTTTGTACGTGCGTTTATTGAGATTCCTGGTGGCGTACAAGAGATATCACGAGGGGTCGTCAGGGCGATTGTTGCGTGCGCGGAACAGGTTGATGATAGGTTACGAGGTGTCTCTATGGAGACGTTAGCAGAGATCTGTTCGTATAACCTGTCTGTTTGGTTTTTGCTCCACATTACTCCTTTTTTTTTTTTTTCGGGCTAACAATTTAGTGATTCTCAATCCGTCACTCGTTGTATCGGCAGGAGGCGTCAGAGTTCTGACCCAGGTCCTGTCTGAAGGACCTTACGAATTATCTGATACTATTTCTTTGGCGTTCTTATACTTATTAGATTTGCCAGCAACCAGAAAATATATCCGACCTGGCAACGACTTGGAGGTAAGATCTTTTTTTTTTGCTTCAATTAGGCCCTTGGTTTTACTGACTAGTTGACGCTAGATTGTGTTCTCTGTTTTTACAGACTCATACTCGGAAAAATCTCCTGCGCCAGAGGAAAGACTGAGATCAAGTGCAAAAGTCATTAGTTGCATGCTGAAATCGTGGCCAGGTAACAATCTCTTGGGAACTTTTGGTGTACACAGTTTTTCTTTCTAATCGCCGCGATAGGTCTTTTGGTATTGTCCATGTATGACCTCCGAACCCCAAAATCTTTAGTCTCGGCCTTATCTATACCATCTTCAAGTGTTCGGGTAAGCAAGACAGAGCCCCGTTGGCCTTTCCTCATTAGCTTAATACCGAGTTTTAGGATATTATATTGGAATTATTCTTCGATATATTTCGGATAAAACCTCCTTCCTGGTCGTCTAGCTTTCTTGCTGGACGTAGGCTTACAAGTATGTACATTTTGTGCCCCCCAAACTGTCACATTTCTTGTACTCTTGCTGATAGTTCTCCCCCCCCCCCAAAAAAAAAGCTTATGGGAGAGTAACAAACCTCAAGTCCGAATCTGATGCTCCGAAACCGCCAAGAGCAGATGATGCATACCAAGGAAATCTAGTAGAGCATTTCACGACCTTGCTTCTGGCAGTATTCTTTGAGGCTGACTTGTTGAGGGTATACCAAAAACTTTCTGTCATGGCAGCCCTTTCTAACCGTTCACGCAGTCTTTAATGGCGCTGGTAGAAGATAATAGTGATCCAGCTATTGTACGGAAAACAACACTTTTGCTTGGAGAGATTCTCAAGCTCGCAAGTCGTCTACTACCGAGCACTTACAGCGCCCGCTTACAGCTCCTCCCGGAGCTCTTCATATCAGCAGCAAACTTCCGTGTTCCAACGAGGTTTGCCGCATCAGCTGCAGTATACCAGATAGATAGCCTCAACCGGACATTGCACCGATCTCTAGCCGCTACACAAGCACCACAGCGTGTGTCTGTTGACGATGAAAAGCGAGGGCAGAGACAAGTTGAGCAAGCAAAGTTGAAGATATATATGGCGATCGATGATCGCCATTTTTCTGGTCTGATAGTGGATAGTGGGGTTTTGAACGCAAAAAGCCATACAAAGTGGAATTGGGATGCTCTCAATGAGATGATTCAAGGCCCGTTACTTAATCCCAAAAGACTTGATGAAGCGATAAAGGGGACAAAATTTATGAAGAGATTGATGTCCTTCTATCGGCCTTTTAAGTACAAATTTTCGGACGTTAAGAACACCAAGCCCAACCAGAAATATGTCAGGACAGGATGTGCTTTATTCCACACTCTCCTCCAAACTCCCGAGGGTGTTCGATATCTGAGTGAGAATAAAATACTTCGACAAATTGCTGAATGCCTGGCTCAACTGGACCGAGTGAGTTTTCGTCTATTAGAAGGGGTCTTGGATGTAAGTTAACATTTTTGATAGATGAGCGGAATAACATCGCCCGAGCCTCTATTTTCTACCTCCAGATTGATCGGTACCCTCAGTTGTGGATACTTTGCCATGTTGGGCGTGCTAAGTAGTGATCCGAAAGGCCTTGCGTATGTATTCAAAGTTGGGCTTGTTGGAGTTCAAGGTTCTGACATATGTACAGAATGATGGAGCGTTGGCGCATGTTCAACATGCTGTATCACATTAGTGATTCTCTTGATAGGCCAGATCTTCTGGAGCTATTCGTGTCCAACATGGATTTCACTTTGTAAGTCTATTCAAGATCCAGATCTAAGCGGCTGTTCATTTATGAATCGCGATCTCATGAACACGATAGGGAAGGGCATCCCCGCATCATTTTGTCCAAAGCATTGACAATGAACCTTAAGGTGGGTTCTGCCCGACCGGTGCTTTTCAGTGAGATCTTGCTAAAGAGTCGTAGAATGTTCGATTATTTGCTACCAGCCACCTCCGCAGTCTTATCTCAACCGCGCAGTCTTCACAGACTCCTATAGATTCCAAGACAAACGAGACCGCCGAATGGGCCATACGACTTCTCATTACTCAACTCTATGATCCCGACGTGGAAGTTTGTGAAACAGCGGTGAAAATCCTCGAGGAAGCATGCAATATTACACACAGTCTAGAGTATGTGGTGAAGTGTCGACCTGCGCTGGACCATCTTGGCGAGATTGGCGCCCCGCTGCTGTTACGATTCCTGTCGACGTCTGTTGGGTACCATTACCTTAATGAGCTTGATTATATTAATCGGGAAATGGACGATTGGTTTCACGTGAGATACGCTGAAAACCGCATTTTAGTCTATGCAAGTGTTGACATCTCGACAGGGCAGGAATGATTCATATGTTCTAACAGTTGAGGCATCCCTGGCTAGGGCGTTTGCTGATGAGGAGCCGCTGAAGAAACGGTCTGGCGATATCAACACGATTGACCGAGACATGATGGGGATAGTGCCACCACATTTCTATCGTGAGTTGGCAAGGACAAGCGAAGGATGCATCTTGCTAAGAGAAAAGGGCCACTTTAACGATTTTGCATGGTATATCCGAGAGCATGGTCAAGAGGAGGAGGATGCAGAGATCGTTACCAAAGTCAAGGGATGCCTTTGGGCGGTTGGAAATATTGGTTCAATGCCTTTCGGGGCGCCATTCTTGGAAGAAGCCGACATAGTGGAGTCTATTGTCAAGATCGCGGAGGAATCCCAGGTATTGACGCTTAAGGGTACAGCGTTTTTTGTTCTTGGCTTGATATCCAGGACTATGCAGGGTCTAGAGATCCTTCTTGAGTACGGATGGGATGGCACAACGTCCACCATGGGAGAATCGCTAGGGTTCTGTATCCCTTTGAAGCTTGGACGTCTTCTTTCCGTAAGTTCCGTATTTGCAGAAACCAAAGCCTTAGCGAACTACTACCATAGTATCGCCACACGCACACAGGAGTCAGTGAGTAGTGATATAATATAACTAACTTCTTTCATTTCATTTTATCCTACACACAGGTAGCACCCTGGTACCATACAGGAGACGAAACGAACCAGATAAATAGACCATCACCACTTTCCTCGGTGATCGGAGATGACCCGGTGGATGCAAAGATATTGACGGCAATCGCGAACCTAAACAACCATATCCTCGAGAGCGGTTCCACCAAGGAATTGAATCGGTAGGGATCCGGACAAGTTTTTTTTTTTTTTGTGACCAGTGATACATACAAAGGCAAAGGAGAGGTAACTAATGCAGGTAATAATAGGCTCAAAGCTAGTCACGTGATGCAATTCCAATCCCCAGATCTCTTCCGACGAGTGATGACGCTTATTGAGTCGTTCCGATATCGGCAGCACGTTCGGCGGTATATACTTGACCTCTTTGAGAAGTCAGTGGTGGAGAGGGTTTTTGCAGAGGGCCGAGCTGACCCGGAGGTTGAATCTCCTGATACTCCAGAGGGATTCAGATAATGAGGCTGCCAGTGGCCGGAGCGGGGGAGGGGGAAGCGGAATCGGAGTTCGGAAGATATCATATGCGGCAGCGAGGTGGGAAAGAAATTTCTATATATTTCTTCTCTTTTCCTTTTTCTTCGTGATAATTTGCATTGTCTTGCCTTTTGCTGACCTCTGTCTCTCTCTCTCTCTCTCTCTGACTGCCCAATTGGGTGCGTTCCATTCCGGTCTCAATTCCATCCCGTTTCTCCTCTTCTGGATGGTCACTTTTTTCTTTCTCTTCCCATTTTTTCCATTTCCTCTTGATGACATCTGATCTGTCCATGTACATTAAATTACGAGCCCGTTCATCTTTTTCTTGTATTTTTATATAAAAAAAGGCCACACCGGTACTGTAGGTTATTTCTGTGTTGCTTGTGGCTGCTTGCTAGGTTGGGTTAAGAAGCATGGTGGGGCGCTGGACCGGGTTGGGCTGAGGCTATTAACTTTAGTCTACCTTGTTTTGTTTCGTTCTTTTATTCATTCCCTTGTTTGTATCGGCGTAAAATACATATCATATCATATCATCTCGCACCGTATCCTCGATATGTGGGGTGGGCGTTTTTGCACGAGTATGCATGTATGCAGGCAGGTATGCACGAACAGAAAAAGTGCGCTTCGACAGCGGTACGTTATCATATCGTCGGGTGCGTGGGTTATCCTACCGCACCGTAAGTCTCCGATGGATGCATGCAATGGAAGAGAGATGAAGATAAAGAAAAAAGCGTGCCGAGAAGAGAAGAGCGATAGAGACGATATGATATACGGCAGGGCAGTACCACAGTAATTGGGATACATATTATACATGATACAGAGTAACTCCTCTTGATTGCTGGAAAAAAAAGAAAGGAAAAAAAACAAACAAGGAAAGAAGGTCCCTCAAAGTTTCGATGGACATTCTTAACTTTCGTTCCAAAAGAATGGATGGACGAACGAGCACGGGACGACACCTTTATCACAATGCCCCCCTCCCCCCCCAAAAAAAGCAATGCCTGCTTGTTCGATGAAGACTTGGACGGCTTGCTAGATAAACTATTCGGATATCACATATCGTACCGTACCGTCCGCAGCGGTCGGCAATCCCCCCACGCCGCATGCGCGTGCGGTAGAGTATCAAGTGTTGTGGATGTTTGGTGATGATGATGATGAGTGGGAAGGCGTGAGGAGAGGAGGAAGGAGGAGGAGGAAGAGGAGTGAGGAAGAGGAGCTAGCGCGGTGGGGGGGTTTAGCGAGCGTAGTGGATGTTTATGATATTATGACGCAGAAGGCGAAGTGGATTGGGGTTTTTTATTTTACAATTTGGTAGCTATGTATCGTCTCTATCGTCTGTATTTACTGCAAACTGGTGCAGTGCTTCGCAGGTGAAGGTGAAGGTGAAGAGGTTATTTTGACCGCACAGTTGAGTTATTGTTGGGTGGGGGGGCTTATCATGGTGGAAGCGTATTATCGTAGTTAGAGTTAGAGCTATCCGTCCAATCAATTCGCAGGAGGAATCGATGAAGAGTACGGTACCGGTACCGGTTATCGTAAAGGTTTTTGACACCTTTTCAAAAAAAAAAAAAAAAAAACCCTTAACCTACCTGCTCGTGCGGGCCGAGTTGAGGTTGCTCTCCTCTCTATTACGACGAATACTGTAGCTCCTTTTGAAGCTTCTCATCAAGTGCTAAGGACTCTTGACCAATCGCAGCGTGAAGAAGTGCTTTTCCACGAGTTCCTACGCCATACCTGTAAAAATGCGAGGCAACCACTCATTCTCTACGATAATAATAATGTTTCAATCACATCACTCGGCTTGGCGCCTTATTGGCCGGGTGGTTAGCTGCGCTTTGTGGAGGTCCAACTTCAAACTGCGTCCGAGAGAGCTTCGTGAGGTGGATGCTCGGCGCGAGAAAGCGTATCCGGGTGTGAACTTACAAAGTGTTCTTTTGAAAAAAAAAAAAAAAAAACTTGGCAACGGGTGGCAAATCCGACGTTTTTCTGTCGTGTCTAGAGTGTTTCTATGCCCTTTGCGGCAGCGGTACTACTATACCATGGACTAATGAATGATAATAGTATTGATCATGCGACAAGAACGATGTCAGCTCGAGCCCAAACTAGTTGATATCATAGCAGATATGGAAAAATACCAGTTTCCTAATGCTACCACTTTGTGTGACTGCTACCTGCATTCAATACAGCTTTAAGTTAAAGTCTCACCAGTATTCTCTGAAGCTACAAATACCTACCAGTTTATCCATAGAGGAATGAGATTTCATTCTTACTAGTACTTTGTTGCCTGAGACAACTAAGGAGTAATATGAGATATTTCTTCTATACTAGAGTATTACTTTCAAAAGATTCTTCTAAAAAAGTATTTAGAAATTATTGATAGAATTAGAATTTAATAAGTTGAGAAAGTAAGTTAATTTTTAATATTCTTAGTATCATAGTTCTATAACTTTTTATTTTCTACTCTACTCTATTATCATACTTTACTAGTTGACTTCAAGTTCTATTATACACTACCTACTAACAATTATTATAAAAATAGTCCTAATATAATCTAACTTATATCTTACAAGTAGAATGTTGAACAATCTCTGAAAACTATTACTAACAGTATTACGCGGAGACAACCTGATAGACTTCAGAGTTGTCTAGGCTAATCAAGATTCGTTTCTGTAGATGGAGATTGTCTAGGACGGCTTGAATTACACTCTTTTCGTTTATGACTACTAAGAGTAAAGTAAAGTAGGTAAAGTAGAATAGAATCATAAAGACAATATTATATTGTTAAAATCTCTTCTCTGTTGCTTGATGATATCTAAAAGCTTGTGAGATACTTCAATATTTATATTCCACATCTGAGTATTCACAGACTACATATATCTATTATACCACTATGTACCTCTCTGATTATAACTTGCAACGTCAGGTATTCTTCAAAGGTGTGAACACTTGGAGACCCTGAAAATCACCACACTCTCTTCAGTAATTACGATATAACTAACTAGGAACCATGCTGTCCCCAATAGTAATTATCCAATCATCAGAGTCTTTTAGACTTATGGCCTAGTTCTCAAGTCGAACTAAGTTGGCACCAAATGTCTCCATCATTGATGAAATTATCAGTTTCATCTGCGAGTTGCATCTGCAAAGATAGTCATAATTGCAATCTTCCTAGATCACCTGACTTCAAACCTCTATAACTCTTTATCCAACTAACAGATATTTTCTGGAGAAGTTCCTACTAATTCGCAGGAAGCTATTCTACTAGATTGATAGATAATCCCTCGATCAGCAACTCTTGGTAGCTCTGAATAAGAGAGTTTCAGTCGCCATTGTAGTATTAGGAATTATTCCTGCAATCTTAGTGTATTCCTGAACCCAGTTGTAATATTCTGTGAAATCTATTGGCTTCTGTAGTAGTATTTCTCAGAGTTCTAGACTCTTATGATTATCATAGAATGGGTGTGAATATATTAGTTTCTTGTTGAGATCCTTTATCATTCAATACTATCTCTTTGTACAAAAACTTCCCGTTACCTACTGCTCATGCCAAAGATGTCATATATTTGAAGCCTAGTAACCTTCTAAGTAGTTGACAGATTTACTTCGTTCCACTTTCTAGACCTAGCAGAAGGTCCCCTCTCATATATCCTGCAAACAGGATCCAGTCGGACAGACAACAGCGACATATATAGTGTTATTCTTACACTTTCAATTCTGTAGCATTATAGTCACAGGACACAACTGAGATTGACAAGTGTGATAATGTATGGGCCCCGTAAGGGGGCCGGAAGGGGGTGGTGGAGACTAGAGATTCTGATTCCAAGTGGGGTTATCCTACTTATAGTAGTTCCTAGGTATCGGATCTCGGTATTTCTAACAACCAGATAGCATAAGTTTAAATTATTTTAATACTAGATTATAACTGACTTTAGAACACATAGAAACTATCTAAAGTCTAAAATGTTTATTATATGCTGTGATTTGTCTAAGATGCCTTCTAGCTATATAACTTACCAATACCACTCAAGAGTATAAAATATTTTCAGTATAAATATTTTATAAAGATTTTTAATAACATATTATATTACTAAGACCTGTTTCCTATCACTTATTAATTCAAATAACTAATAAGGTACTTTAATATTTACATACTGTACTGGTATTTGAGTCTTTATATACTATATTTATTTATTATATTATTATAGCAATTACGAGTTAAATTAATAATGCTATACTTGTAATAGGGATAGCAGGGCTAAGGAGTAGCCAAAGAGTATTGGCGCGAGAGAACAAGAACTGGAGAGAAAGGTGAGAGTTGAGGCCAGAACTGAGGTAGCTAGTGAGAGTAGAGAAAGAAGTGAGAGCAGAGGTAGGAGTAGAGTCAGGAGCAGGGGCAGAAGCAGAGGTGAAAGCAGAGACAGGAGCAGAGGCAGGAGTAGAAGCAGGAGTAGAGGCAGGAGTAGAGGCAGGAGACAGGAGCAAGACTGGAGAGAAGATATTTTTATATTATCAGAATACAAAGGATACAAACTAAGGAAAGAAAAGAAAAAAAGAAAATACAAGGAAAAGTGCCTCAGCACCCTTTTAAGCAAACAGAACTTGCCAAGAGCACAAGTGTGCTGACAAAGAAAAGACGTCACAACTTTCGAAATCCTATCCTTTAGCTCATCACCAGTTTGCCTTAAACTAGTCCCAACATATTCCAATCTACTAAGAACATTACAAAACCTAAGATCTCTCTATCTACCTATATACATACTAAACTGTAACAATACTAGTACAAATATAGTATAATTCTGAGAATATTTTCTACTGTATACTAAGTACTGAGATTTTTAAACACTCTTATCATGTTGAAAGTAGTATTTGCTACTTCTCTAGTAAGTAATTTTCAATTAAGATACCAAATAGACAAAATCTAAGTATACTACTTCAATGTAAACACATGAATTACCTCTTTGAATATGGAGAGGTTTACTCCAATATCCAATCACAGTACAGATAAGTAGATCAAGTTTACTATTTTAATTAATACTTATACTAATAGTTTCTAAAAAAACCTCATTATAGTATTTACAAACATTTAGGTATAGTTGAAACTAAAGATACATATCTCACTATAAGCAAGTACTAAGACCTTGTTTTACTATGTACTAAGAAATATACTTTCAATATCTTCCTCTCTCATCAAATTACAAGACCTATATATTATGTACTATACTTTAGTTATTTATGTTTAAATACTTAAATGTAACAAGTTAATAGATTCTTTATAATATAGTATATGGTATTACTATCTGTCTAACTAGAAGCTATTTACTGGATTTATAGAATAAGACCTTTAGTGATATCTGATAAGTTGTTTAAAAAAGATAAGTTGAGTCTATAAGCAGTTATGAGACATTTTACTTGAAAGTATTAAAAGAGTTATAAAAGTAATGACATACTAGCATGTTATATGATATTATAAATATAATGAGACAGTATAGTACTTGTAATAAATATATGTTTATAACTACTACTGTAGTAAAAGAAAGTAAATTGAAGGTTTATATTAGATAATATCTAACAATAATAATAGTTAAGAAAGGCTAGAGCTGTTAGGCAGAAGCTGACTCTAATATATATCGAGAAGACTTAGGCTAGAATCTTTACTATAGAAAGAGAGCATCTAGGAAGGCTCAGTAATATACTTCTTGTTTATGACTACTAAGAACTCACTTGAGAGGACAGTAAAGATATGATAAATATTTGTCAGTAGAACAATGTTTATATCACTAAGATCTCTTCTCTATTACTTGATGATGTCTGTAAAGCTTAGGAGGTACTTGAATGTTTATATCTCATATCTGAGTACTTGTGGACTATTTCTAACTACTATACACCTAAGTAACTTTTCCTAATCTGTATATAACAGTCATTGTTTTTAACAAGTACAAACACAGTTTGACCTTGAATTCTTTCACACTGTCTTCATACTCTTAATAATAAAATCTCTACTGTCAGAAAATTCATATTTATCTTCAAACTGACAGTCTCCAATATATAGAGTTGAATAAATATCTTTCTAAAACTTTAGTCTACTTCACTCTATCTCTCATACAAATTATGTACCTCTTTAACTATAACTTGCAATGTCTAATATTCTCCTGAAGTAGAAATACTAGAAGGCTCTAAAAACCGTCACACCTTCTTCAGTAATTAGTATTTTGCCAATTAGGAACTCTACTGATTCTGATAGTAATTATCTGACCTTTAAAGTTATCAGACTTATGGCCTAGTTTTCAAGTCGAACTGTGTTTGCCCCAATTGTCTCACTTATTGACAAAATAATCAGGTTCATCCACAGGTTGTATCTGCAGGAGTAGTTGTAGATGCAATCTTCTTATGTCACTGACTTTAAACCTCTATAATTCCTAATCCAACTAATAAATATCCGCTATAAGACTTCCTACTAATTCGCAGGAAGCCATTAATAGCCAGTTCTCCTCCTAATTTGCATACTTATAGTTGGAAAAAGCAAGTACAAAGTAAAAGCAAGTACAATATCATGTAATACAATATAAAAGCAAGTGCAATGCAACACAAAAGTAGGTGCAATACAATGGAACACAACTCAATGGTTATTTTTTTAGTTTTTTATTATTGATCTTAACGTAAATAATATAAGTTAAAAATACAGTATTTAAATCCTCTTTCTCACCAGTGAATTTCTCTTTAACCTTCATAATCAATTAGCAGTACCAAATCAGCATTACACAAACAGCGACATCAAATCTGTAATTACAATGACAGATATTAGTGAAAAGCTAGAAGTCACGCAATGACTAGATAGAGGCCCAAATGGCTTGAAGATAAACCTATAAAAACAGCAAGTACAGCAGCAAAAATATTTAATGTCAATTCCGTCTCAATTTGATTACACCAGCTACATCAGAGAAAATAAGTATACAACATACAAGAAACCTTGAATCATCATTGTGGGAACAATATTATCCTGGCAAAGGCACAGGAACAAGCAGTTTATCAGTTCTGCTATCAGCAGTGGAAAATAGGAATTGCAGCAACCCCAATGATTATGTTTGCAGTAATCAGCCACCTTCACTATGCAGAACAGCTGGACCCTCCGTCTCGAGTTTGGTTTCAGTTGTCTGAATAAAAACTCAAGTCTTTATACAATTAAAATAAAGCCTATCGTGAGAGCTTAAATCACAATGCACATAGAAGAGGACTTGAAAACATTTTTTATCAACTATCAGAATGCATTCTTAAAGTATAACATTGGTAAGGCCAAGTATATATATAATATGGATGAATCTGGTATAAGAATTGGATGTCCTGCTGGGGAAGTTGTTATTGTTCCCACAAAAGTCAAGGAGTTGTATACCTCAAGTTCTGGAAATCATCAGTCCATTATAATTATTGAAGCAATATATGCGGATGGACATTTGCTACCACCTCCCGTCATCATCTGCCCAGGGGAGAAGATTATGGAAAATTAGATACACAAAAACCTATCTAGTGTTAAAGTAATTACTGTATTACCAACTTGATATACTAATGAGAATATAGTACTTGTCTGGCTTAATCACTTCATTAAGCATGTAGGCGTAGGGCCTAATAAACTTTGGCATCTGCTACTCCTCAATGGTCATAATTCGTAATGCTAGGATGACTTTAAACTTAAATATCATGAGAATCACATCGTGCTCTTCAATTTTCCATCCTATATAACCCATGTCCTTCAACCTCTCCATGTTAGTGTCTTCTATCCTTGTTAGCTTTATCATTCCAAAGCTATCAACAATGCACTCCACTTTCTTAAAATCAAATATACAATTTCCACCTTTTGTTGCAACTTGGATTCTCTTCACAAGCAGACATTTCAACCATATACAATCAAAAATGCCTTTAAGAATTCAGAAATATTTCCTGTTTCTTTCAAGAGTGCATTGAAGAAAATGTACTATTATAACAACAAGGCAAAAAGCACTCCTAAGCAGCTAGCAACAACTATGAGCAATCCTGAAGCCACCTCAAGTTAGAGTATGGTTCCACTTGAAGAATATGAGGATATTGAGCTTCTTAAGACACCTAGTACTTATATTCAGTGTTAGCAGGAAATTGCAGTATGGATCAATCAAGCAGAAATTTTTAGTCAAACTAGTAAAGAGTATTTTCAGTAGTAGGTAAAAGGAACTGAAGTTTGTCTGGCTCTGAGTGCCAGGTATGCGAGTACAGCGGACCACGGAGC
>NW_003298777.1:1202502-1204124 GCF_000151645.1 Tuber melanosporum
GATGATGATCAGGCTTGAGAATCAGATTATGATTCATCCTGTATTTCAGATAATACTATTGCCAGAAATGCTAATTTCATAAGCTTGAATTGAGGCTAGATAAACTTATCTGAAGATATAGATATATATTTCATAACTGGTATTATGTACATCAATTTAATAAAAAATTTAAAAACATTATTATCTTATATTGTATTGCACTTGCGTTTGTGTTGTATTGTACTTACTTTCATGTTATATTGTATGGCGTTGCACTTGCTTTTATATTGTACTTACTTTTCCCAACTATGAGTAACGCAAAATAGGAGGAAAACCAGCTATTATACCAGATTGGCAAATAATCCCTCAGTTGGCAACTCTTGGTAATTCTAAGTAACAGGTCTTTAGTTGTTATTCAGTATTAGTATTAATTCCTTCAACTACAAGGCATCCCTAAACCTAGTTATAACACTCTGCAAAGTCAATTGATTTCTTGGATAGTGTCTGTCGAAGTTCTAGACTCTTCTACTCATTGTAGAGTAGATGAGAATGTTTTGGCTCTTTGTAGAAATCTTCTAACATTCAATATCATATCTTTGTACAAAAATGTCCTGTTACTTACAGCTTATTCCAAAGATATTCTATCTTTGAAGTCTAGTAACCCTCTGGGTAGTTGACAGATTTACTCTGCTCCACTTCTCAGACCTAGTTGAAGGTCCCTTCTTATATATTCTGTGAACAGGATCCAGTCAGACAGATGGCAGTGACATATATGGTATTATTTTAACACTATCAGCTTTGTGGAATTATAGTCACAGGATGTAACTAAAATTGAGATTGATGTATAATGACATGCAGAGCCCTATGAGGGGGTCAGAATTGGGTGTAGGAGACCAGAGATTCTGATTCACAGTGGGGTTACTCTACTTAGAGTGCTTCCTAGGTATTGGATTCCAGTACTCCTAAACTTATTTCTATCTCCTATGGCCTCTAGTGTACTGAAGGAATAGTTACAAATCTTTGTGATGACAATGTCCCATCACCTTCTGCCCATAATTAGGATACCTAACTTGAAAGCCTAGTAACTTAATATACATCTGACAGATTTCCTCCATTCTACTTCTTTGAAGCACTCAGAGGTCCTCTTTTATATATCCAGCAAATAGCATCTGGTTGGACAGATGGCAGTGATATATATAGTGTTATGAAGTAGGCTTCACTGAAATGACATTACAGTTATAGGATGTAACTCATTAAAATTTGACTAAGGATATGCAGGCCTTATAAGGGAGCTGGAAGGAAGTATTGGCAATTCTGATAAATGAAAATCTGTAAGCAGGTTACCCCACTGAGGGGTCTGTGCACTTCCATATACCTAACAAGAGCCAAGAATCTTTTATAATACTATTATTATAATATTGTAGAAATTTATCTAGAGAAGCTTAATTTTTCATTTTGTTTATAACTATTAGAAGGAATAAATACTTTAAGATTCTGAAATGATTTATTTACCTTACTTTATAGAAAACTTGTAGTAATTATTCTCTAAAAATATTTACTAATTTTAAAATTATTATGAACTAACAACTTAATATTAGTTCAATAAATTATTATTGCAAGAACTGGAATAATTGGACAGCATA